>NW_028279255.1:0-197307 GCF_059751315.1 Micrasema longulum
TAAAAGTATTCTCCTGGGAAGTGTCAAAGGGACAAGGTTGCGTGGACGTCAACCGACAAGATGGAGCGGTACAGTCACTGAGTTTATCATAATCATCAACGACGAATGCCTATAGAACAGCACAAGACCGTTCCAGATGGAGGGAGACTGTCCACAGACGAGCCATGCCTGGAGTCAGGCGTGATCACCATCCTCAGACATGAGGCGCGGATTGAGGAGAGAGAGAGATTTATGTGAGTAAATTATATCCCTACATACCAGGCAATGCCTGAAAATAGTTAAAAAATGTGTACCACCTTTTCTTGCACCATATAGTTTTATCAACAATATTCAAAGCTTAATTATTCAGTCAGATAAATAAATAAATAAAATATTAATATATTCCAACAGAGATGAAAAACATTTCAGAGAAAGTAATATAGAAGTCTAGGCATCTACAGGGCTTATGATCTGTCATTGGCTGGTTTAAGTGGCCACTTTAGATATTGTGTAACATTCACTATTCTGCCCATATTTAAACATCTATATTCCTTCAAATTCTTTCATCTGTTGATGTTTGTGAAGTTAAAGAGCTAAAACCTTTATTTATGCGGGTGAGATTCGTGTAATTGAATTATTTCACCTACATACTAGGCAACGCATGAAAATGTTATTTTTCCAATTTTTTAACTTCCCCGCATAAATAAAGGTTTCAGCTCTTTTACTTCACAAAAGCCAACAGATGGAAGATTTGAGGAAATGTGGATGTTCAAACACTGGCAGAATGGTGAATGTTACACAGTGTGTAAAGTGGCTACTTAAACCAGCCAATGACAGGTCATAAGCCTGTAGATGCCTAAACTTCTATATTATCTTCTTCTAAAATGTTATTCAGCTCTGTTGTATTATGTCATGTCTAACTAGGGTTATTTACCCGGTCTGAGGCAGTAAAAAAAGTATATTAAAAATAACAGTAATCAACACACATTAAAAAAAATAACCGATAATTGAATACATAGTGAAAAAAACAATAGTAAAAAAATGTATTAAAAAAAACAGCACAAAACATATTTAGAAGTGTAACTTTTAAGTTTTTTATCATCATTCTATTTTCGCACCTACTGGTGCATAGGGCTTTGCATTAGTACAATAAACGCAGCGTATCTTGAGCATTTTCGTTCCATGAAGGTATGATTTACCATGCTGTATAAAAAATATTTTTATCTAATGTTTTAAAAATAGTAAGATTTCAAAACAGAATTTGCAAATTACTACTACTACTACCATCACGCCGTTTCCCCGTAAGAGTGGGCAGAGAGAATGGACCGCCACACACCTCTATCCTGGCATCCATTCCTAGTTCTTCCACATTCATACATCTTGCCATACATGCCCTTCGGATCTGTCTGCTTTTGACATGATCAGACTTAAGGTTTTGTTATCTGATCATGCCACGTCTTCCTTGGTCGTCCTCGTCTCACGTTGCCGTTCATTTTCGCCATATACCATTTTCGTCGTCCATTCGTTCTACATGACCAAACCATCTCAGAGACCCTTTCTTAATCTTATCAATCATACTTGACTCAAATTTACACTCTCGCCTGATTTCATCGTTCGTAACCCTGTCATACATTGATTTCCCACACATTCGAGGGAGAGAGATCGCATTTCAACCGCGTTCACTCGGCTTTCATCCTTCCTCTGCCAGTTCCCATGTTTCACTTCCATACATAAGTATTGGGACTAAAACTCCGTTGTTTAGCTTCGATTGACATATTTTTATTAGGAATTATTGTGCTTAATGCGCCGTTCATTCCGTTCATGAACGGCAAAATAATAAGATTATTAACTTTTCATCAGACTTCAGCTTTGATATGCTGATTGACTTTTTAGTGCCACCGCTGAGTCACTCAAGACACGCGACCAAAAATTGAAATATAAAACATTTTTATTTGAAAGCGTGGGCATCGGTGTAAACATGTGAGATTAAAGTTTACTAAGAAAATACACGTCCCCACATATAGGAAAATAATCTATTGATTGTACCTTAAAAAACAAGTTTTGTTAAAATGAATTTAATATTAACATACTGTAAATGTTTCATATCTCGTAACTGGGGGTTGGGTGGGAAGTGGTATGTGTTAAGATGCATTTTATTTTTTAATTTATTTATTTAAAACACACTTTTACAGAAAAATATACTTATACAATCTTATACTTACAATCTAAGTTGACTTTATGAGATAACATTTATCGAAAATTGCAATTCATTTGAAATTCTTTAACATAAGGCGATGAGAATTATACTCAAAAGAAATATATATTTTAATGTAGAAATAATGCACAAAGAAGTTGGCTTGCTCACAGTACAGCAGCAAATTACAAATAATGTAGCAATTTTATGCATAAAATAATTAAGGGGATGAATAAAATAAAACTGTAATAAAATTTAACCAACAATGTCATACATATGGAACAAGGGATAAAAAAATATAAGATTACCAATGAGGGGAAAAACCGAATCTCTAAACTCACTGTACAAGGGATTGAAGCTGTACAATGAGTTACCTGAAAAAATAAAGGAGATAGAAGAGATCAAAATATTTCAAATTAATTTGAAAAAATATGTTATTGAGAAATGTTAATATTTTTTTTAACGTTATTAAAAGTTTATATTAGTTCTTAAGGTGTTATGAACTAATTTGTTAAAGCTTAAATAAATAAATAAAAAGACAATATCAAAAGTACAATGTGAACATATTTATAAAGCCAAACAATTATATATATTTACTACTAGCGGACCCGACAGACGTTGTCCTGCCCGAACGTTGGCTTACCTGCTATTAGCTTGAAAAAGGCTTTTAATTGATAAGTAGGTACCCAGGTAATTGTTTGTGATTAAATTCCAAAACTGAAAATTGTTAATATTCAAATATTGAATTTTAAGTAGGTACCTAGGTACTTGTTTATGGTTGAATTCCAGACATGAAATAAATATTTTTTTCAAATATGGCATTCTTTTTGCAAATGTCAAACTCCGGTCTTCTCACCAACAGAGGGGTGTACATATGTAGGAAAACGATTTATAATAATGTGTTGAATCTAGTATTATTTTAGTATTACGAAAAGCCAAAAAATGTTTTAAATGGGTAGAAATTATAAGGAATTTAAGGAAGCGATCTGATTGAGATCCACAAAAAACAAATTCTGTTTATAAACATTTAAAAACAAACTTTTTTATTACTCAAAAACAACATCTGGTCCATTTTTTTGTAAAATGCATTCTCCTCGAATGCAACCCTGGTAGATCGATGAATAAAATATTTATGCTCCTTACTTATTTTTTCATATTAGATTGAAGATTTTAATATCTACGAACCTGCGCAGCGAAAAGATCTATATTTCTCTGAAAACCGCACGTAAATCGGTCAAGCCGTTTAGGAGGAGTTCAGTGACATCACACGTACAGAGGAATTATATATATAAAGATATATTTAGTACATCGGCACTGCTAAACAAGTCATATAGACTGATTCTCAGCAGCGCTGTATGTATTAGATGTGTTTAATTTTAAGATAAAATACAGCAATAAATAAAAATTAATTCCTTCTCGTTCCAGCCGACACGGGTAAATCAATCTAATTTAAAAATAAGATACAGACATACAAATTGTTTTTAAATTAATTCTGATATTTCTATTGTACACATTTATGGCAAACAGTGCTGCCTACCAATATTAAAAAAACTTGTATTTAATTTTTTCAACTCTTATTTTATTGATATATTTAAGATTTTTTAAATTTTTTTTTAGACATTATTATATCGTGTTACCAAAATATGTAAATAGAGAAATTCCTGCAAAAAAACTTCTTTTGCAGTTTGGCGGGAATTAAACAATTGTTTGAAAGAATACTTATGTAAAAATTTACAATAAAAAAATAATTTAAAAAAACATGCAGTAACCATTTTTTAAATTGATTGATTTTATTTATTTATAATAACATTTTACAGAGTATCAATATTTTTTTCTAGCTTCTTATAGTTTAGTTAGCAGTATTTAATATTAGATAAATAGTGAAATTTTATCACAATATTTTGAGTTGATCCAAATCTTTGCAGACGAAATACCGGATTTCATCCCCTAGGGCCTATATGACGTAGTATAATCTCCTGAATCTGTCAAACCAAATCATCGAAAGGGTCGAGAGTTTCAAATACCTGGGAGTATATGTTACAGAAAATGGCAGCTTTCAAAAAGAACTGGGGGTGCGGTTAGGAGTAGCAGGCGCCACATTCAACAGTATAAAGGCTGCCTGCAGATCGGATATTTACTCAGTGAAAACCAAATGCCGTCTACATAACGCCTGCATAGCACCTATTCTCCTCTACGGATGCGAATCGTGGCATCTCACCAAGGCCCAAAACAGCAAAATTCTTAGTTTTGAGAATAGGTGTCTCAGAAGAATCTTGGGTGTGCGGTGGTTATAAGAAAACGGACGCAGCAAATTCCGGTGACAACTGTTATCAAGCGGAGGCGATACGGTTGGCTGGGCCATATACTGCGGATGCCTCCTGAGAGCCTTAACCACGCTTGCTTACTTTACAAGGCATCAGGTTCTCGACGTCTAAGGCGTCCACTGCTGACTGTTCGTCGGCGGTTTATGTCAGAACTTCGGGACGAGAACCTGACGTGGGAAGACGCACAGCCGGCAGCCGATAGAAATGCATGGAGGATCTTCGTGAACTTCGTTATTTGATATGTAAAATATTTTCTTTACTAACTTTGTATACTATGTGGAAATCTGTAATTAGTTCTGAGTTTATACACTATATCTGTTTGTTTACTAAAAATATGTATGTAGAACTGTTGATTTCCCAAATAAAATAAAATAAAATAACTTGCATTATATTACGTACCTACTATGTACGTACGAATGATATTTTTTTTAGCTTATCTGTAAATAAAATCACAGTTCGCCACTGCGTTACAGTGACTCGTGCATACGGATAAATAAATAAATAGAGTCAATATGCGTAACAGTTTATATAGTTCCATAGATAAATCATTACCAATGTCATACGGTAGAAATTACGTCATTTTTCTCCGTGTTGAATTGTTAAGACATATCACGTCACTATGGAATACCGGTTTGAAATCCTCCATATTCATTTTAAAGATGCTTTATGTATGGATGTAAATTGTAAATCACTAAAAAAGTGTCATAATTCATTCACAGTGAGTTAATATAACGGTGTTTTTTTTGTTTTCATAGCACTTTCGATTGGTAATACTGTCTCAAGTCAAACTGTTATCTGCACCCGTTGGTGCATAGGACACTGCATTATACGCCTATACAAGAAAGGCGCCTCATACTCGGGGGACCGCTTGTTAAACCTGTGCCTCGATTATGAACACTATCTTTATCCGTATATTTATTTATTTATACTTTTACATTGTTTATATTCTTTTTTTATACAGAATAATGTTCCCTCACTGGGGTGTCCCGTGTCGAGGGAAACATTTTACAAAATGTGAAACATGCCTAAGATTGGCTATTTCACAAAATTAACAAAATCATAACAACAAAAAAAAACGTTATTAAACCAATTAACCTAATTATAATTAACATAATAAACAATAAAAAAACAAAAATATTCATAAAAAACATAACTAATTTATATAGACTAATTTTAAAAAATCATAAACAGTGCATACATTTTACATATTTGGCTTGATCCACTCATCGATCCGTGCGCAACCCACCTCCACTATCCATTTCTTAATAGCAATTTTATATTTTGAGAACTTACTAATTGTTCTTATGGATAATGGAAATAGATTGTACACTTTAACCGAGTAGTAGGTCAATTCTCTTTGACCGAAGGTTGTATTTATTTTTTATTTTTTTGCAGCATCAAGGTGGAGTATCTAGTAACTCTTGTATTTGTAACGGAAGGTAGAGAATAATGTTTACGTGCGTATAGTAACAAAGTTTTTACATAAAGTTGTTTTATAGATTTGACATTAAGATTTTCAAATATACCGAGGGAGCTAGTTCTAATTGGGACTCTTAAGATAATTTTTATTAAAGATTTTTATGCAATTATTATTTGCTTGATCAGTGTGTCATTTGCACATCCCCATCCAATTATCCCATATTCCAAAACTGATTGAGATATTGCGTTATATATTTTTACAAGTTCTTTTGGGCTAATTATATTTCTTATAGTTTTAAAAAGTAAATTTGCTTTTTCAATTTATTTTTAATTTGATTAATTTGATTAGTCCATCTTGAATTCCCATCTTTATAAATCCCCAAATATTTAATTGAGTCTACTCTGTCCAACGATTTACATATACATTCAATATTCGGAATTTGGTTATTTTAATATTATATATATCGAGACGGTATACTTAACATATGTACTATCTGTATCTTACCTCGGTATGTTTTGCCTACTTGACATATCGACATCATATGATCGAAACAAGCCAATGAATGACCGCAAACAATTAGTCCGCGTTCCTTACGTCATCAACATTTAAAATATATCTCATTTATTTATTTTAATGGGCTTCTGTGATAGAAAGGGCCCACTTCAAAGTGATTATAAATTCCAATAAATCCCAATTCAAGCAAAAAAAGCTCGCTAAATACTATTTTTTATATGACTTTTAACCATTGTCAAAACGATATGCTTAACTATCGTCTGCATTTATTTACTGAGGTAGCACTGAGCGATTACAAGGCTGACTCTCGATACGTTTTCTCAGAAAGATAATAAAACAGATGGAAAAAATATAATAACTAAATTATTTTTTTACAGTAGTAACTTTCTAACGCCTAGACACTCTGATATGTTAATAGGACAGAACCTAGCGACATTATTTTCGCATCTAGGCGTTCGTTTTATTAAACTGACAGTTATGTCGGAATTTAATTTGACTTCAAAATTGACATATTTCTCTCTCATATTTTGAATAGGCTTTTCAAAAAACAAGTTCCAACCTCAAAACGATTAAAATTTTTAATAAATCATTATTAAAGGAAAAATTACTCAGCGGAACATTTTTTTTTGGCACTTTTAATGCAGATATAAACGTATCGAGGGGTTCTAGACCCGTCGGTATAAACCGATGTACTTACATCAAAACTTGAAGGTAGGGGGTATCGGTAGTATACCTTTGTAGTCGGTTGAGAGACTTTTATCTCCCCCACCTCTAAGAATTAGAATGTCTTAACTCTAATCGCTTCCTGTACGTACGTTATCAAGGGTATTTATATCGATTAATATTAATTTATATTTTCTCCACACCAGAGACCCACCCGTGTTTAAATATTTTTTGCAAATTAAACGCGTTACGGCATCTAGATAACGCTTAAATATTATCGCGTCGCGTCAGCGCCAAAATCACACAACTATTTTTTTGAGAATGTTTGGGAAAAGTCAGAAAGTTTCATTTTGAGCCCCATTTTCAACGAGTTAAAAATAACTCACTATTAGAAAATGGGAATCATGTTGGGGTAGAGTGGGATTCGAACCACAGACTTTTAAGCCGTGAGTCGGAGACACTAGCCCGGGACCACAACCAGATTCTTACTATTTATTTTTTATCGAGACGTGAAAGGAGCCAGCTTTGTAATCGCTCTGTAGATAAATACAGACGATCGTTAAGCTTACCGTCTTAGTAATTTTTAAAAAGTCATAAAAATAATGTTCAAGCGAGCATTTTCCGCTTGAATTATAATTTATTGGAGTTTATAAAGGCTTTTATAAAGTGATTTAAAATATAAATGAGAACTATTTCAATGAACTAAGAAACGCGAACTTCATTTTTGGGGTCATTCATTAGTTGGATTCGGTCATATGACGTCCAGTACCAGTGGCGAGCCGAGGTTTATTTTTTAGGTAAGATACAAATAACGCTCATCAATTTGTACATAATATGTAAGAAATACAATTATAAATGATTATAAAAATAGTAAAAACTGTGGTTCTGTGAAAATCAACTCAAAAGACAATTATTATTAACCACGCAATATACGTAGCTTAATTCTACGCTATTTTAATACAACACTTGTACAAAAGTTTATTAACAAATACCACAATGAAATTCTGCAGTAAATGTCAACACTGAGCACTGGCCGATTCCTTTTAAAATAAATAATGCCAAAAACGTCCTCTGCGAACGCCACATGTCCTACGTGATACATAATATGTCAACGCTATCCTATCAAAGAAAAATAGTCCTTCGGAAATAATGTACGAAATACTAGTTTCCAAACAGAGAATCTTCAAATAATAATTATTGTAATCTGCAGGCTTGTTTTAGTACAAAAAAACCACAACTGGGTTAAAGATGTAAAAGATAGTGTTTTTTTTGTATGGAGGCATAATAATAATAATATTTAGCTGATTAATACAGCGCCATTTTTGTAAAAAATCACCTCAAGGGCGCTTTACAATATTATACCTAAACTTACATTCTAACTAAACTAAAGTGATATATTATATTTCCAGATTTAAAATTGAGTGTATGATAGTCTAAAGAAGTGGGATTTGGTTTGAGATCTGATCTGACTGAGACTGTCGATGATTCCTAAGTTTGAAGGCAATTGGTTCCAGGCAGAAGGGCCGGTGGCGGCAAAAGCACGATCTCCAAATCTAGTGTTTGGGGAGCGCCGGATTTCGACAAGTTTTCCTCTTCCTGAATCAAATGCTGACCTAAGAGTAGATTTTCTTTGACATGTATTTTCCCTAATACAAAGATCCGATAGGTATTTCGGAGCCATTTCATGAAGAGATTTGAATACTGCCCAGCAAAGCTTGTATTTTATTATCTCTGGGCTTTTTGACCAGTGCAAATCTCGAAGATGTTGTGAGATGTGAGAATATTTTTGTACTCCCGTAATAAACCTCGCTGCTGCATTAAAAACAGATTGAAGTTTGTTAGTTTAATATTTTGGGAGATTTGCGTATATTCCATTACGGTAATCTAGACGCGAAACGACATAAGCATTTACAAGAGCTTTAGTTGCATCTATAGGAGTATTTCTCCACACGGATTTGATCTGTCGGAGATGGAAGAAACCAGCGCTTACCGTTTTATTGACCTGAGAATGAAGAGAATAATCTGAATCTAAATGAACACCCAGTAGTTTAACATTTATACTAGGGGTAAGATCACAACCTGTGATTGAAATTGGAGATCGGTTTAAAAAGTGTTGTCGCTTTTTGTCATAAGCTGAAGTAATCGGCTAGTTTACAGAGAACGGTCTGAGCGCTGGACGCTTTTCATAGATATTTTTTTGTAGAAGGATATAAATGGTGGTGGTGATTAATAATAAATAACTTTTTTTTACATTAACATATCGTGGGCATACAAGAGAAATTGAATCAATGAAAATCAATAATGTTCGGGGGAGCCATTTTAGTGTTTTTCTAGATTTCAATTGCCTCTCAAAGATCAGATTTTTCAAGCAGGTGGTTAGTAATTGTGCATTATATGTACGGTACTTTCCACTTTAATGTAAAGTACAAACGTATTTCAAAAACAGTATTACTTTTAATATATTGAGTTTTTCTACTGACATTTCTTGGTGGAACTGCTTGCACTTGTATATAACATAGAAAATTATTTAGTCTCCCACCAGTCTGACGATGTTGGTCACGACGAAACCCGGTCACTGGTAAAAAAATATCAAAAATTATAAATAAAAGTGGAATAAAACTAAATACATATTTTTATTATTACGATTAGTATAACTTTTTAATAAAATAAAAAATTGAAAAACTTGGTCAATTTTGCCTGTAAAATTTGTCATGAAATTTTGCAGATAAACATTTTTGTTTCGTTCATTGAGGGAGATAGTATTTTAGTTTATTTTATTTTATAACTATAATTTTACAACAGTTTAACGGTAACTGCAAAAGTCAAATATCTAGGGCACATACTGACTGATAATTGTAAAGACGATCAGGACATAGAGAGACAGAGGAGAGCCATCAATGCCAGGGCCTCTATGCTAGCGAGACGCTTCTTTCAATGCAGTAACGAAGTGAAGAAAATCATATTTACTTCGCATTTGACGTCCATGTATACAGCGGAACTTTGGAACAACTATACGCAAGGAGCGTGGAATAAATTAAGGATCACGTATAACAACTCATACCGACAATTATTCGGATTGCCTAGGTACTGCAGTGCCTCTGAAATGTTTACAGCTGGACGAATAAACACCTTCGCTGCCCTGCTTCGCCAAAGAGCCTGGAGCCTATGGGAACGCCTAAAAAAGTCTAATAACGAAATTCTCCAAGCCACTGCAGAGTGGATCCAATCACCGTTGTTCAAGCGATGGCGCGATATGTTAAGACCACCACAAGTGCTGCAATATAAAATTTTATTTTATGTTTATATTTATGTTTATTGTTATATTTTTGTTTATATTTATATTTATGTTCATGTTTATATGTTTATATGGTAGAATTGGCTCTGCACTTTATAGCCATTTTACTGAAATAAAAAAAATAATGTTTTTGTGATTTTAAAATATTTATAAAGGCTAAATAAACACAGAAATTCAAAATAAATGAAAAAGAACAAATAATTCAGAAGTGTTACGTAATAATCTAAAGAATAAATTTTATTAATGAACTTTTAATTTAAAAAAAACATCTGTCAAGTACAAAACGTATACTCCTTACTACTAACTCTAACTAACTCTTCACTAGTGACATCTTCCTACATGTAAAATGTTACTTGGTCAATTCTTTGGATCTTAAATTTACTAATAAAAGTGGCGATGTGTGTTGGTCAGTTTTACTTGTCAAAAATCTTTGAGCTTCTATCAAATGGTCGCATATTTTATAAAGTAACTTTTTTTGGCGTGTCGGGTTGACTTGGCATTTTTACCAGTCAAGCATTATGCTAATACGATGTCAAAAAGTCAATAATCTCAATTTCGTCATTTTTGCAAATGGTCACTTTTACTTGTATAACCACGATATTTACTATAAAACATTATTATTGAAAGTGAAACATAATGATAAACTGCGCACAATCGCTTATTTTGACGACTCGCCCCTGGTACCTACAATTTCTGTGTGGACATATGATTTTTTTTATAAATAAGAACACTACCCTTCATATCTATTATATTTCTTAATCTTCCCATAAATTGTGGTGTGTTTGTCGTTATTTTTATGTTCCTTTGAAAAAAAACTCTTTTCGAAGCTGAACAAAATGCAGATTTGCGGCATCGAGATTAAACCGACGATATATATATATATATATATGTACATTCGAAGACTATTCGAGAAACCGGTACACAAAATGCCCGCTTTGTATAATCATCAAATTCCGTTGCATTGCTTATAAATTAGCATATATTATCATTTTAACTTGAGAACGCAGTGACATAATTCGTATTTTTAAATCAATGTGCGTTGGACGATAGTCTCCATTTTACCTGCTCTTTTGTCTGATTGGTGATCTCATTTAGTACCTATTTATTATTGTAGATCTTCTGTGACAAGATCGGAGCCTTGTTGTGACCTCTGGGGATTGTGAGGGAGTAAAGCCTAGTTTATATGGATCAGGGCCCCGATCGCAATGGGAAGTCAGCAGTTGTTTGGAAAAACAGATTGTAAACATATTCTATTTTTCATACAGAAAACTTAATTTTACTTTGTAGATAAAATTGAAGATAAATTTGAACCTCCCATCAGGATACGTACTCAGGGCCCCGATTTCAATGGGAAGTTAACAGAGTTATCTTCGACAGTCTATTATTATTTATTTATTTTGCTGAAACAAACAAGCAAAAATGATACAATAACATAAAAAAATACGGTTTAAAGACAGACCAGCGAAGTTTCTAAATAAAAGGAAAATTAATATTTGTGTGGTAAAATGAGTATATTTGCATGAACATTTAAAATATCTTTGTCGGTAACCTTTAATTGAACATGTTAAGAAAAAAAAAATTGTATGCATATTCTGCTTTTTAAACAAAAAACTTAATTTTACTTTACAATATTTGAGTTTGTCTTAATGTTTGTACACAAATAACTGGATTTCACCCCCTCGCGAGTCATTAAGATTAACAAATCACAACAGGGATGGAGAATACCTTAAATAAGGGTATATGGAGTCTAGGCATTTACAGGGCTTGTGACCTGTCGTTGGCTGGTTTAAGTAGACACTTAAGTACACACTGTGTAACATTTACCATTTTATGTTTTATGTTTTTATTTTATGTTATTTTTGCACCACAACAGGCCAGGAGGCCCAATTACAGCGGTGAATTACATCACAGAACACCCAGGCTTGAGAAAAATCACATTTAATTTTTGTGTTCTCACCGGGAATCGAACCCGGAACCTCCCGTCTGTGAGTCAAGCGTCTTGACCTACATTTTGCCTATGTTTGACTCCCATATTCCCTAATTTAAGGAATTCTCCATCCCTGTTGTAATTTGTTAAACTTAATGACTCCCGAGGGGGTGAAATCCAGTCTTTTGTCTACAAACATTTGGACAAACTCAAATATTGTAATAAAACCAACTGGTCCAAGAAGAAGTTTGAAAATTGAAAAATTGTTTTCAGGCATTGCCTAGTATGTGAAATAATTCAGTCAGATGAATCTCTTCACAACAATAAAGGTTTCATATCTTTAACTTAACTTAAATCAACAAATGGAATTGAAGAAATATGGATGTTCAAACATAGGCAAATGGTGAATGTTACACACTGTGTAAAGTGAGCACTTAAACCAGCCAATGATAGGTCACAAGCCCTGTAAATAAATGCCTAGACTTCCATATTCTCTTATTTAAGGTATTCTCCATCCCTGTTGCTATTTGTTAATTTTACTTTGTAGATAAAAATTAAGATGAATGTTAACTTCCCATTGCAATCGGGGCCCAGGGGTTCGCAACAATCGAATTTATAATTAGTAATTCAAAATATCCAAATCTTACCGTTTTTGCAAAACACAATATTTTATCGTGTATCGTGTATTGATCCCCAATTTCAATTAGGTGTTCAATTTTGTATTAGGTGCTGATAAAATATAAAAGAAAATTATAAACTAAAGCCTAAAGGCTTAATGAGGAACTTCAGCTCTACGGGAAATTGGATACAAAAAATGTTTTCTTACGCGGGGTAAAAATTAGTGCATTAAATTGTACCACAAAGTTTCTTGAAAATGTACAGAAAAAATAATAAAAAATACTTTGATGAAAACGCACTACTTCAAATGACGTCACTGGTTCATGTGAATCAACCTATGATCTGAGAGCTATGGAAGATTTCCGGTCTGCTTGTCGCTTCTGGACCAATGGGAAGAACTGAATGAGAATAAGCGGAAATGAACCTCTGACGTTACACGCGGAGTTATTTCAGAAATACAAAACTTTGAAAAATCGTAGCGCCGATAATACGATATATAAAAATAAAAAATTTTACTTAGTTTAACAGTCTATTAACAAATAAAATATTTTTTTAAAAATACTGAACTTCCTCATTGTTAGGTGTATTTTTTCAACAAATATTGTTCACGCGATTTGACGCGAACCACAAAAAACCTGAAAAAAAATAAGTTTCAAGAATATGTCGTGTTTTGAAAACACAGTCCTAAATTACAGATTAGGACGAAGATACTTTTAATATGAGCCCTTACAGGGCATTGCAGATCAAACAAACACATTGCTAGAATGAACCTTCCCAAACTTCTAGATGTAGGTTCTGCAGTGCAGATGAGGAAACACCCAAACACATTCTATGTGAGTATGATGCTTTACATCATAAAAGGAGCCTCATCCTCGGGGGACCACTGGTTAAACCCGAGGGAGATTCAGCAAAATGTAAACTCTCGCCTTCCAGACAGTAACCAGGCTCTTGACAGACCTGGGCACGGAGGAGGAGATTTGGCATAATTTAAACTCTCGCCTTCCAGTAGCTCAATCTCAAATAACTATCGACATGCCTAAAAACACGATAAGAATTTGAGCGATCACAGTGAACAATAATGAATATGCTTAACAACAGAGATGAAGAAAATTTTAGAAACGGTAATTTTTTTTATTTTTTTATTGAAATAAACGGCACTTAGTGCCTTTTACATATTAGTTACAAATACAATTAAATATACATACATGTAAGCATAATTATAAGTAATATAGAGCATTTAAGACAATATTATTAATTTAGAAAGTCTAAGAAATATAAACTATATAAAAGAATAAAATATTACCAGTTATAGAATTATCGATAAAAAAAGATAATTTGGTATTAGAAATACTTTGAACCAGTTAAAAAAATAACAAAGAAGACAATTTTGAATAACATTAAAAAAAAAAATATATATATATATATATATATGTATTTTTATTGAAAACTTATATTTAGGTAAATAATATATGTTTATGTATAAAAATATATAATGATGTTAAAAAAAATGATAAAGAGATATATATATTTCTTATAAATTAATTAAGAATAATATAGAATAATATAGAAGTCTAGGCATCTACATGGCATATGACCTGTCTTTGGCTGGTTTAAGTTGTTGATAAATCCACCTGGTCCATGAAGAAATATAGAAATTGAAAAAATAAAATTTTCACGCGTTGCTTAGTATGTAGGGGAAATAATTCAATTACACGAATCTCACCCGCATAAATAAAGGTTCAGGCTCTTAAACTTCACAAACATCAACACATGAATGATTTCAAGGGATATAGATGTTCAAATACGGGCAGAATGGTCAATGTTACACAGTGTCTAAAGTGGCCACTTAAACCAGCAAATGACAGGTCATAAGCCCTGTAGATGCCTAGACTTCTGTATTATCTTCTCTAAAATTGTCTTCATATCTGTTGTAATATGTTTATATTAACAGCTCCCCAGGGAGTTGAATCCAGTCCTTATCTACAAAAATTTGGACAAACTCAAAATATTGTTGAATCGCAGTCATAAGTCAACGCGTGTGTAATCTCTAAGTCAACGCACGTGTCGGTTTGTTTTTTGTTTTCCTCATAAATAAATACAGTTCACTGGCGAAAAATCGGCGTTTACTAAAAAAAAAAATATAACATAATGTTGCATTTGCAAAACAGTCAGGAGTATCTAATTCAAAAAGGTGAAAATTAAATTACAATTACTATGGCGACTGCTTTTCTTGAGATTTGGCTGGCCAACCGCTGGCTAAATGCAATAAATAGCATGATAAATAATACATAAATAAATAAAAATAGCAGTTTTGGAATATTTTTTATATTTACACCGGTGAAATTCAAATATATGATTGCGCAGCGGGATTATACGTCGCGAAACGTAAATATTTTGATATTTAATACAATAGATCTTTACAGGTCGCAGTGACGTCAGGAGCTTAAATAGCACTGACCCCACCTCTAAGAATAAGATAAATACTTTTAATATTAATGCACACATTTTTGTACATAAATATAGATTTAAGTTTTTTAGTTCACTGCCGAAATACGGCGTTTATTGGCAAAAAAAATACACACTTGCAATACGAAATAAGTGTTTGACACTCAACAGCCAAGTAACAACATAATAGAGTCGCCCATACGGAGAAAAAACATTCTATGATTATTGACTACGAAGCTAGCTACAGATCACAACAATGCAACGGGCTGTAGCACCACCGATGATGATGATGATGATGATAGGCAGGCAGCCTTTGCTGATGCGCCTATATCTCGTGTACTGATTTTTGTCCAAGTTCTTTTTTCTTCAAAAATGCATCCAAACCTCAGAGTAATATTGCGCCGAGCTATAGAGGCGCCCAAACGTAGGAAAAACATTCTATGACTATTGGGTATTAAGTTAGCTACAGTTCGCAGCAAAACAATGGGCCGTACTCAGGTCGAGAATTGCCAAATGGAAATTAATTTGCATTGTAAATATTTTAAAATATGTACCTGTGTATTTATTTTTGCAGGGTTATTCCAATTTATTTTTCTATAATTTGCCTATATTTATTTTGTAAAACTGAAAATACATGTGTGTGTTTACTTTTTTTTTATCTATTCATTTTATTTACAATATACTTATGTTACATTGATTGAGACATAAATCCCAACTCCATGGAACCAAAGTCCTGTGTTGAGTTTGTTTGTTTGTCCGTCACGTCTCCGAAACGGCGAGTCGTAGCGGCCTGAAATTTGGACACGTCATTTTAGATGCGATTTCAATGTTAACATTGCCATTTTCTACTAAAATTTGAATCGATCTCTACTCGATAAAAACTCAAACTTTATATGGATGCCTAGTGCGGCCCCGACATATTGCTCATAATTAATTGTCATTATCAACAGTAAACATATTTAAATTTACAAATTTATCCCCTAAATTGAGAAAAAATAGTATCTGAAGTAAATATGTTGATATAAGCAAAGTTTATAAGCAATATAATACACGTGTCGGGACAATAAATGCCAAAAATCAATGTAAATCATAGGAAAATATTCTAAATCAATTAACTGTGAAAATTGTCTCCTTTAACAGCTTTGACGCTCCTACTGCTGCAACCAAACATACTGCAATTCACCATAGTGGATTTTTATTTATCTTAACGTAAATATCCAAGTTATTTACAAACAAAGCCAAGCACAGCTACAAAAGCATCCAATCGAACCGTTATGTTTATGGTGTCAAATAAATCAAAATGGCCACCAATTGGTTGCTAACCAACAAACCAACATCGCTTGCGTTCTATGAAACATGGTGATAGGGCTTCTCTCTAGGTTACGCATTATTACTCTGAGATCCAAACGGTTTTTGAACTGGTTGACCGAAGTAGAATGGACAACTAGACTTGGTAATATAATCAGTCTTAAACTACCCTGATAGAAAAGAAGTTTTTCTTTGGATTGAGGTGGAATTGGGGACAATAGAGCTTCATATTATTTTAATGATTTTTTTCTGAATCTCCGTTATAATATATAAATGAGTAAAAAGCCATCTTATCACAGGTGTACCTAAGATTAAATATTTATTCAAGTGGATAGCTACATATTATGCTATTACAAATCGTTAAGAGGGGAGTCAAAAACACGTGAAAGACTTAGGATGTTTTTTTAAATATTTTTTTTGTTCTTTATTTGGATAACCAACAGCTATATTTATCAAACAAATTACAAATAAGCAAATTACAGGTTTTCACAAATAGCATCACAGAAAGTTTAAAAAATTCTCGAACATAAAATGAACAGTAATCTAATGTAAATACAATAGAAATTAAAAAATACTACGAATTATTTCGAAAGCATACGCCGCACGTCATTACGATTATTTGCAAATAAATCTATCTTTAACGATTTTGTTATTATTTATTATAGAAATAAAAGACGAGTGATACTTAAATCCACAAATTTGGAATATCCAGTGACCGGTTTCATCGCTTTCGCGACATCTTCGAGACTGGTATCTTTATTAAAAAGTTAAATGTATTTATACAGAACAGAGGTAAGAATACATAATTCAAAGTTATATGTAAGTAAATTAAATAAAGTTATTTTTATCTTAAGGATCATTATCAACAAATTTTCTTTGGTTTAACTAATAAATTGATATAATGCTATTTTAATGAGTTTAAGTATTTTATTTTATTTTTGGTGTCTCATCCTTCGTGAGTGTGGTTTTGTAAATAATGATTTCTGAAAAAGTATCACTCGTGTTTTATTTATATAATAAATTACAATGAACTTCCATCAAGAATTTTCCCTTACAAACTTAAAAGATTTTGTTTTTACATTAAAATTATTAAAAGTTCGACATAAATATGAATTTTGCTTATAATTAGATGAAACAAGAGGTATTTAAAGAAAAAGGTTATTCCTTAGAACTTTGGAAGGAACATTAATAGATAGTTTGCATAGTAGTTCAGGAGCCTTAGGCTGGAAAGATGTGACATTTTGTCACCCACTCGACAATAGTCGATTGGGCATCTCGATTGCTTTGTCATAATGCTATTCTTGAAAACAATCCGACAATTTAATTACAAAGACGAATGAGAAAGTGGCAACACTAACAAGTCCATGTTTATCTATGGCCTATGGCTCTTCTGCCACACGTAAAATTTTATTGTTTCTTGTCAGACTTCTTCCGTTGAATATTTTATACATGGAATATTATGAAAAAAGAAAAGAAAATGTTTTACTGACACACTGCGATATTTATAATTATTATTTGCCTTTGACATAACACAGATCTACATATTATTAGAAATAACTAAATAATAAAAACATTGTATAATATACGAGTATATCTCAAATACGACGAGTGATAAAATAATTTTAAAATCATGTTTCTAGTCATTTGATAATGGATTAAAAATAAGTACAGTTGTATTTGTTGCCCATCTGTTGATACGTCATCATTATAATATTGATCAGTGTTGTAAATTTTAAGTTAAATACAACAAAAATACACACTCGTCATTCAAACATAAATGCCGAGCATTTTACAAGAAGGAAGTTTGACAGCTGAAATTACGGTGTCGCATTCGATTGTCAATGTCGAGTGCTTTAGGGGACTCGGGATAAAGTCGATTGGTTTTCAATCGACTGCATTCGTATGGGTGGTTCAAGAATGCTGTCACTCGTCGAATTACGGAAGTCGCATACGATTCTAAAGACGAATGAGTCCAGCATAAGATCCTAGGACAGTCAATTGAACCAGAGGCAATTTTCAGTAGATAAATCTGCTATTTTGCGGCGTTTTTGCAGAGGTAATAGGTGAGGTTTTTTTTTTCGTTTTTGAATATATTGATCGGATTTAAACTCAAGTTTCAACCGGAAACACATGTTCTTTACGAATTTCTTTTGAAAATTTTCAATGCGAGATATCTGCACTTTGTACATAGATCGTTTCGCATATTGTGTAAAATTCACCTATGTAAAACCAATAATATGCATCATGCCTTCGTAATTTCTTTGAAACATCACGATTAAAGTGGTGATTCAGTGCCCTATGCACCTTCGTATGCGACGAAGGAACTTTGATGTTGTTTGTCCGCCTCGTGGTCTAACGGTCAGCGGGTTTGCGTACCACGCAGGATAATTTAGGTTTGAGGGACATCCATCTCCCCCTCTCAACTATGCGACCTAGAGTATGCCAACGATGCGGTTATAATTGACGATTCAGTCGGGAGCCTTCAGGTCACTGTATATAAGCTAAATAGGTACTCCACATGCATGGGTTTAAAAATTAATTTAGCAAAAACGCTTTGATGCTCAAAACCCCCTGACTCAAACCAAATCATTGAAAGGGACGAGAGTTTTAAATACCTGGGAGTATATGTTACAGAAAATAGCAGCTTACAAAACGAACTGAGAGTGCGGTTAGGAGTAACAAGCGCCATATTCAAAAGTATAAAGGCTGTCTGCAGATTAAATATTTACTCAGTGAAAACCAAATGCCGCATATATAACGCATGCATAACACCTATTATCCTCTACGGATGCGAATCGTGGCACTTAACCAGGGCCTAAAACACCAAAATTCTGAGTTTTGAGAATAGATGTCTCAGAAGAAACTTGGGTGTGCGGTGTTTCGACTTTGTGAAGAATGAAGTAATAAGAGAACGGAGGCAGCAAACTTCAGTGACAACTGTCGTCAAGCGGAGGCGATACGGTTGGCTTAGCCATGTACTGCGGATGCCTCCTGAGAGCCTTAACCACACTCGCCTACTTTACAAGGCATCAGGTTCTCGACGTCCTGTTCAAGGGCACTGGGTTGCTGTAGGTACCAAATACCAAAAAACATGGAAATGGAAATCAAGATCCAATCAATCCACGGACCTCGTGAATCCGCAATATTACCACCAGCGGTGCTATTCTGAACCGCTCTCGCGGCCGTAGAAAACGCTTTATGTCTCAAATTTACATACAAAATACGCGAGGTAAGCATTGAAATATAATATAGAGACTATATAATATAGAAACTATAAACTATATTTAAAATAATGCTCAGAGTTCCAATACAGACATCTACTGAAGAAATATTCCACAAATCACAACTTATGACACCAAAACAATTCACTTATTGATTCAAAAACTAGTCTTACTCAAATGAAAGACATAACCCCTACAATACATCACATACAAATTATATAATCACTAGATCCTCAACACAGCAAACACAAACAATACCACTTTCGGACAAAGGGATTTTAAGTATTATTCAATTAAAATCTATTACCTACTTCTACTATCTATTAAAACAATTTGTAACCAGAAAATGTTCAAAAGGGCTATAAAAAAATGGATAGTGGAGCTAGGTAGAAGTAAAATGGATTGTCTCATTCGCCCAAACCAAAATTGAATCAATTGCTCCACAAGTGTATAGCTTATGTTAGGTTTTTGTTCTTTCATTGTGGGTTTTGGTAATATAAATAATATAGATGTACATAAATGAATTATAAACATAAATACGTAGTGTTTAAAACTGTCTGAACATTTTGTTAACTATCTCTGTTTATTAAGTTAAGTTTATTAAGTCTTCTTTGTTTATTCTCAAATGTAAAAATATATATATTGTTAAGTGTCCTCGGCACATTATTTTTATTATTGATTATAGTTTGTAATATAAAAAATATGAATAAATCAAACAAATAAATAATTTACTGCCCTTTGCACTATTGGGTATGACAAAGTAAAGATGAAGCACTTGTGCATGTAGGAAATCGGGTTCCTTGACCCCTATTGGTTTTATACCCACATATTCCTATGTGGAATAAATTCATCAAATTCAGCGCTAATAAAAAATGGATGAGTAACAATAATCAGGTGGTGTCATATACGTCATTGTTTTGTGAAATCTAAGACTACACAACAATACCAAGAAAATGTATAATATAATAACACAGGTTATATTTCCTTGCAGAAATGTAAACGGACCAAAGCTCGAATTACATTCAATTTCGTGTGTTTGATTTTGCTTGGCTAAAATATATTTTATCGTAAATTAATTTGTCGGCCTCGCGGTGTGGGGTGTTGTGGCTGGCGCGTTTGCCTACCATGCAAGAGGTCTTGGGGTCGATTCCCGACAAGGTTGACATGAAAATATTGATTTAAAAAGATACTAGAATATTTCAGTCCCTGGGCCGCGATTATGAATGTCACTTATCAAACGTTACGAGTTGTGATTTATAATTTTCATGATAAATTTAATTAATTTAGAAGAGGTTGAAAACCATAAAATAATAAAAGAAATTCGAGATGTAAGGTGTAATCCGTTTTCACTTTCATCTGTCAGTGCCTGGAACTGGAGTGTGGAGTGGGTAAGGGGGGCTTCAGATAATATGCATAGACAACTCTCCTTATATTTCTATCTGCGGCCTGTGGCATTACCAACATCAAAATGAATGTATTACTCGTGAACTTCTGCTACAAAATTTATTACCAACTTACTAAACGGTCGTTTTCGAAAGACCTTATTTTCCAAACGAAAATAATGAATGAAAATATTCATTATAAGGGCTTATATAAACACCAGGAGAATCTTCAAAAAATATTTTATTTGTAGAGTAGGTTCAATCCGATATTCCTCCCGAGTGATAATACCCTATTGCATTTTCTACTATTTGTTTCATTGGTGAGGAAACGGACAGAAAAAAATATATGTAATTTAACCAATTATAAAATAATTGGCAAACAGCAAATTAATATTGGTTATAGACCACCCTCTTAAATATCTCAACAATTTTATAAACATCAGTGATAATGGACAACGCGGATGTGATCCAGTGTTTTTACAGCTGTTGATAAACCAAAAACTGGTTCAGAAATCGTGAAAATAAAAGATAATAACACTATATCAGAATCTGCCAAGCAATCTTCATTAGAGACATTAATACCCGACATGTCAAACGCTCTTCAAGTTGTCATCCGGACCTTAGACTTACCCACGCGCTGAGAATAAAGACGATAATATTATAGGATACTGACCAAGAAAACCCATAGCTGTATGTAATATATAGCGAGAAAACCCGAATAATAATATCTAATTAATATTTAAAGAATTAACTTTATGGTCAAACATTTTATTAAATAGGAGTAAGATTATAACAGGTCTTGCAGCTACTGAGCGCATGGACAGTTGAAATTTTAGACCCCCTTATAGCATATACGAGTTAGATTTCAGCACGTCTTGCGGCTACAGAGCGCATGAACGGTAAGAAATCAACCTCCCTATTTACATTGTTTTAATTTGACAAAGTTTAGTTTTTGAATAATATTAAAATAAATATTTACAAAATCATTTTAAAAATAGGAGTTTGATTATAACAGGTCTTGAAGCTACTGGGCGCATGGACTGTTGAAATTCTAGACCCCCTTTACGAAATTGAAGTATTTTATGGTTGATGACATTTTCGTATTGAAGCAAGATTACCAATAGTCTTGCAGCTACAAAGCGCGTGGACAAGTAGAATTCTAGCAATTTAAAATTATATCAATCAATTATCAAAAAGCAAACAATGAGCATTGTAAGTAATTTGTTAAACGTCGACGCTAAAAAGTAAATGAAAAAATAATATAAATAAAGCACTGTTTTAACATTATGGTGGACAAAACAAAGAATGATATCCGAAGGGTAGCATTTGTAGATTGTAGGTATCATAGTGACTGTCTGTTTGTTAATTATAGGGTAATATAACTTTTTTTAAAACATTTTTAAAGTAATAAGGGTCCTAAATACTATCCGGTAAAAAAAAAATTGCTTAGTACTACAAAAAATATTTTTGAATTTTGAATTCCCGCAAAAACGGCCATTCCATTGACCACGCCCCTTATACGTCACGATTCATGTTCATTTTCAACTTTGATCCGAAACATTCAAATTTGTATTGAACATCGTCGCGAGTCTTTAATTTATTAGGTTATTACTCTAAGGAAGAACATACACACCTTTTGCAGTTAATGTAAGCCTTGTACATAATAAGCAAGGGAAAAAAAGTCCTTTTTCAAAAAAAAGCCTTCCATGTTATAAAAATGATCTAGATTGGCTGCAAAGGCGAATCGTCAAAATAAGCGATTATTTTTGTATTTTTGTAAAAAAAAAAATGTTTTTTTTTTTGCACCACAACAGGCCAGGAAGCCCAATTACAGTGGTGAATTACTTCACAGAACACCCAGGCTTGAGAAAAATCACATTTAATTTTTTGTTTTTCACCGGGAATCGATCCCGGAACCTTCCGTTTGTGAGTCAAGCGTCTTGACCACTATACCACGGAGGCCGCCAATGCACAGCTTACCATTATATTTGCCTTTCGATAATAATGTTTTATAGTAACCATGCAATTAGCAGTTCACAACGGAGTCCTGGTCCCGACCCTTATGTATGGGAGCGAAGTATGGACTTGGAAAAACAGGGATGAAAGTAGGCTGAATGCTGTAGAAATGCGATCTCTCAGGCGAATGTGTGGTAAAACTATGCACGATAAGATGCACAAATGTTGAGATCCGTACCTTATGTAAGCCTGAGACAAGCATTATCGACAAGATCAAGAAAGGCGCTCTGCGCTGGTTTGGACATGTGGAACGAATGGACAGCGAAAGATAGTATTTCAGACCCTTATTACTTAAAAAAAATATTTTTTTAAAAGTTTTATTACCCTATTACTGACAAACAGACAGTCATTATGATACCTACAAATGCTACCCTTCGGATATCTTTCTTTATTTTGTCCACCACAATGTTAAAACAGTGCTTTATTAAAAATTTTTTCGTTTACTTTTTAGCATCAACATTTGACAAATTATTTACAATGCTCAATGTTTACTTTTTGTAAATTTATTTATATAATTTTAAGTTGCTAGAATTCCACTCGTCCATGCGCTGTGTAGCTGCAAGACGATTGGTAATCTTGGTTAAATACGAAAATGTCATCAACCATAAAATACTTAAATTTTGTAAAAGGGATCTAGAATTTCAACAGTCCATTCACCCAGTAGCTGCAAGACCTGTTATAATCAAACTCCTATTTTTAAAATGATTTTGTAAAAAATTATTTTAATATTATTTAAACACTAAACTTTGTCAAATTAAAACAATGTCAATGGGGAGGTTGACTTCTTACCGTTCATGCGCTCTGTAGCTCAAGACGTGCTGTAATCTAACTCCTATATGCTATAATTAACATCTATCATAATTTAAAAACGAGGAATTACAGTCCCAATTGTCCATGCGCTCTGTAGCTGCAAGACGTGCTGGGATATTTATTTATTGTACCGCGCCCTTGAGGTGATTTTCACAGAAATGGCGCTATGTAAATTATCTAACTATAATAATAAAATCTCTGATTTCATCCGCAAGTAAATAAATAACAAGAGAATTTGCTTAGTCTCCCACCAGTCTGACAATGTCGGTCACGACAAAACCCGGTTACTGGGGACATTTGAAAATAAAAGTCGAATAAAATATAATGTACAATAATTTGTGTAAAAAAATATTATGTAGATACCGACTCAGACAAATTATAAGGCATATATTGTAACAATATAAAATCCTAGAAATTAAAAAAAAAAACGAAATTTCAAGTGCCAAAATTCACCTAACTTAATTAAAATTAAAGAAAACGTATTATACAAATAAAAAATAAGTAAATAGATAAAACACTTGTGTATCATTAAATCTAAAAAACTTATTAAAAAATATTTAATGGGCCTGAAAAAAAAACACGTTTAAAATTAATTGTTTTCTTAGTTAAAAAAATTAAAAATTACATACGCCATTTTTCTACGCTGCTGTCACTCTTCCCGCCAGTGGATATAAACTCCAAACAAAAACCACAACAATAAAATTATAATTTCCAACGGAGTTTTCAAAATTTTCTGACGGTTCGATTGCGCGCGACTTCGCTCCTTGTTACCGACCGAACGGCGAGAAAGACAAGCGCGAACTGAAATTGAAAATTGAATCTGAATCAGAGTGCGTTCGGTAGGAAATCTACTTTATCGGTGGGGTAGGGCGGGTTCCCGCTCTTTCAGCTGTCAATCGAAAAACCATGACGCCATTTTTCTTATTAATTTTTCATGTTTGATAATAATACGAGTATACATCATGATATATTGTTTTGTTAAATTATAATTAATAAGGATCAAACGCAATTTAAAACATGTTATTAATCCAACGCTGTGAACATCATTGGAATTCAAGGTAAATTATTAAGAAAAGTACTCTAAGTTGTTAGTTATTAGGAAGGTAGACTGAAAAAAAGTATTTTTTGTGTCTTTAATACAGATTCTATAGATATCTCCATAGAATTAAGAATAGTCCAGCAGGAGCGTAGAATCATTTTTGAATACATCGAACTGTGTCCAAAAATCCCCCCCTTTGCCCCACTTTCGCCGCGCGCATTCGTGAAGTCGCCGCGTAATGTTGTCAGATGGGAAAAATATAATCATAACACAAATGTAATGTAAAAAAAAGCAATCTGTTAATTTCTCTAAAATTTTATTGTGGTCGCGGAAATATTGATTGACACAACGACTAGATAAGTAAAGGGTCATTTAATAAGAGTAATTGCATTTATAAACTTTGAACATAAAATATAATACAAATTTTATTTTACATAAAACGGATATTTTTATATCATATAATATTTTATGTTTTAAAGGTAATTTCGGTCAAATGTTCACCACAGAGTTGTTTAATCCGATGTCCAATTTTCATTAGTTCTCTCATTAGATGAGCAAAATAGGGTAAAAAATTACTACCCTGGCAACACTAACGAAATGTCCATTATAATTTCTTCGACAATCTGACAGATGGAAAAATAATTTAATTTTTAAGTAATGTTTTTGCTACTTACACATTCATTTGCTAATTACACATGAAATGTGATCCCATCCTGTTTCTTTAAGATCCTACCAGTATTTCTACACTTTAAAAGGACACAACACGGCATAGTTGAATTCAAATCAGGAGTTGCGTACTGAACGACGTCTACAAAGAAACTAATGGGTCAAAACGTAAAACTACTAATTTATGAGTAGTTTAGTCGCCTTCTGTTTGATGCTCGTCTGCGTTTTCTGGACTATTCTTAATTCTATGGATGTCTTATTAAACGCAATTCTCATATTTATTAAAAAAGTTTTAGAAAAAAGCTTTTTTTAAAGCGTTAAATTTGTGGTAAAAAATTAAA
Organism: Micrasema longulum; assembly: GCF_059751315.1. Taxonomy (NCBI): domain Eukaryota; kingdom Metazoa; phylum Arthropoda; class Insecta; order Trichoptera; family Brachycentridae; genus Micrasema; species Micrasema longulum. Next base: position 26,162 of record NW_028279255.1, read on the forward strand.
TTAATTAATGGAGGTAAATATTTGTATTTGACCACTTACCGACTTTTTCATGATTTCCTGGGCCGCGATTATAAACACTATCTTCATCGGTACATATCGAGACGGTTTAAAGTAAAATCGATATTTATGTACGAAAATGTGTATATTAGTTTGAAATTTAATAAAGGTTTCAGCTTCTTTACTCACAAAAGTCAACAGATGGAAGAGTTGAGAAAATGTGGACATTTAAACATGGGCACAATGATAAATGTTGCACAGTGTGTAAAGTGGCCGCTTTAACCGGCCAATGACAGGTCATAAGCCCCGTTAATGACTAGACTACCATATTCCCTTCTTAATCATGTTTTCCCTCTCTGTTGCGATAAATTGAGATAAAATAAAAAATAATATAAAATCAAAATACACGCACATTTATTTTTTATTTAAACACTTTATATACATATACAGTTTACATACATATGCATAATGGCGGGCATATTGCCTTAAGGCAATTTCTTCCTACCTACCCATACCGTTAAATTTTAAAAAATCAGTGGTATATGAACATGTTGTTGGTTTATTAATAATTCGATAAAAAAAATTTTTTAGAAGTAAAAATTGAGTAAATATCTACACTGTACTATGGAGCGAGGAGGGGGGTTAAGAGGAAAGGAAAGGGAGGAAAAAGGAAAAACTTAAATATTCAGGAAGTGACATTACATTACATTTCATGCACACATTTAAATAATGTTTTTTTTTATTTGATCAATGTGTAACTTCCGGAATTCGACGATAAAAAATGACTGATTGTGTACAATTGTAATTAGTTTCCTAGGTAAAGAATACCCAATCTCTATTTTTGGTGTCAAACACACTTATATTTTTCTAGTCAGATTCTAATCGAGAGATTGCGATAAACGATTTCATAATATTAGGCTTTTATCAATGTTTTATACTCAAAAGTCGATAAAATATGCTGAGGTGGAGTAGAAAACGTTTTATCAAAAGTTTAGCCTTGTCTTTAAATACATGTTGAAAATGAAATAACCAAATTAAATCTGATATAATAAAACTTTAGAACATATGTCAAAAATAGGTACTGTTCTGAAATTTTTAAACAAAACATTAATTATCCTCGAAATATCTATGTATTTATAATAGACAATAAATACAATTCTTGCAAAGAGTCCACAAAATCCAAAAAAGATATTGAGTGTCTCAAAGTTGATAATATCGAGATAAGAGTCAAAGCGGATATGTGCAGAGTTAAATTATTTTTTCTATCTGTTGGATGCAAATTTTCTAGAACTATTCCATCTTATCCTGATGATAAAATTACAATTTACACGAGCCCAAAGCCATACATTCAATGTTTATAGGTAGAACACATAAATCAGAAATTCTTAAGATTATTTCCAAATTTAGGCAACGATTGGCTTCAGGTCTAGATGGCATAACCCTGCCATCCTCAGTATATGTTAAGATGAGATAGTTGAACCATTAGTATTTCTCATTAATAAATCCTTGTCGTGTGGTATACTTCCGGACCAGCTATCGCAATACTGCCAGTATTTTCTAAGATATTTGAACACATTTCAAAAGACAGACTCACTAAATACTTGATCACCAATAAAATTCTTACATCTCACCAGTATGGGTTTCTAAAGTTTTCAAATACTAAGCGTGCTGCTTATGACTTTGTCTCAAATCTACAAAAAATAAACTGGATGATCGTGAATTTAAAAAAGGCTTTTGATACGGTAGACCATGAGATTCTATTGCGTAAACTGGAACATTTGGACATAGTTGGCATACCTCTGGAAACATTTCGAAACTATCTTACTAACGGATATTGCGCGGTTCAAGTTGGAGAAGAATCCAGCGATCTTGGTAGGATAACTTGTGGAGTTCCGCAGGGGTCAATCCTTGGTCCACTTTTGTTCCTCGTATATATTAATGACATAACTAAGTGGGGTTTAAGAGGTACTGTTTAATTGTGTGCCGATGATACTATTATTTTCTACCATAATCGCAATCTGAAAGAACTCGAAAACATAATGGAGACATATTTCAATAGTCTAGCTGACTGAGTGAGATTAAATAAACTATGTCTGAATGTTAAAAAAAACATCGTATATGGTTTTTGGGAACATACAGGACTTAAATATCAATATTTCTCTCTGAACTGGCTATATTGAAAATACCAATGTTACTAAATACTTGAAACTATTTATTGACTCCAAACTTTCATGGAGCTGCCAATTTTAACATGTATAATCAAAAATAGCACCCGTAACTGGCGTATTGCATAGACTTCGTGGCTTGCTTCCTCATCCCGTTTTGTTGACCGTCTACTACGCTATGATATATTCCTGCTTAGCCTATCTGTCATGTACGAGTATATGGGGTTTTTCCAGCAAAAATCAGATCTCGGAGATACAAGTTCTTCAGAAAAGAACTCTGAGAAACATTCTTGGACTGAAATGGGATTCCCATGTCAAGGATATCTACCGACAGACAAAAATACTTCCTTTCATGGTGATGCCATTACATGACATAACCCATACTATTTTGAATATAATAAACTTTTCTGCTCACACAAATTTAAAATACACATTTGGTCATGATGTTCACAACTACAATACGCGTTACTCGGGGAATCTTCATGTGTCTAACTTTCGCTCAACGAAGTTCGGCAGAAGGTCTCTGGAAATATTGGCCATTCCGAATTTAATAAACTGCCCGATGAGCTAAAACACGGCGGCCTCCGTGGTGTAGTGGTCAAGACGCTTGATTCACGCACGGAAGGTTCCGGGTTCGATTTCCGGTGAGAACACAAAAATTAAAAATGTGATTTTTCTCAAGCCTGGGTGCTCTGTGATGTAATTCATCACTGTAATTAGGCCTCCTGGCCTGTTGTGGTGCAAAAAAAATGTAAAAAAAACACGAAAAGTCCAATAGCAAATTCAAAAATATAACTTTTTTTTTTACTTAAATCTTTTTGAAAGTGATAGTTATTAAGGTAATTTATTTAGATGGTTTAAAGTACCGTTTCTTATATTATGTTTTCTTACTAAGTATTTCGGATGTATTAACTATGTGTGATATTAAGTATTGTCACAAAAATGTTTTCTTTTATGTACGGTCCCAAATGAGTTTTTTTATAACTCCTGGGAGTATAATATATACTATATTTATTTGTTATGTTAATTTAAAATATTAAATGCAATATTTGATTGTTCCGAACTGTTACAACTAATTAACTTGTGAGTTCTGGGCCGGGTTACCCGATTTAATAAACTATTCTATGTAAATGTATCTACAACAAACTACAGTGCACACTCGCCAATAAGGAGAATTCATACATTTGCAAATGATTATGCAAATGACGTAAATATATTTAATATAACACTTTTGAATTTTACAGGCAGTGTATCAATTTACTATCTTCAAATTGTAAAACCTAAATAATACTATGTTGATTTCAATTGTTTACCGTTTATTGACTTATATCTGTATTCTAAATTAATATTTTTCTAACTTCTGATTTTAATATTATTTTAATATACTCCACTGCAATATATGTATGTACGAGTATTATGTATTACCATATATTTGCTACTAATATATAATGATTTTTAGTTTATTTTATTTTATTTTATTTTATTTTTATTTTATTTATTTTTATTTTATTTTTTTTTATTTTTTATTTTTCTTTCTCTTCTTAATTAATTTATATTTTTTGCTCCTTTTTTGTGCAAAATGCATTTCTGTCTTCATATTTAAAAATGCACTTCTGTTCTTTCCACTTTTATACTAATATGTAAAGATGATATTTTGGATATTTTTCTTTTTCTTCCAAAAATCATTTATATTTTTTTTTGCTACTTTATTTGTATGTATGTATGTAAAAACATGTAAAAGCCAAAAAAAAATGGTCAAAACGTAAAACTACTGGTTTAGTCGGCTCCCGTTTAATGCGCGTACGCGGTTTCTGGACAATTATAATTATTTGCTTTGTATATATTTTCTGTCGTTTTTGCTTTTCATTTATTTAAAATCTCTACTCGATAACGTTTTTAGGATTTCTATCTGAGTCTAGCCATCGATTTTAAAACTACGTCCAGATTTCAGGTTCTATTTCACATGCACAGCGTTTAAAGTTATGTGATCGCGTACAATTCGCGATTGAATTTAAATTTTGTTTAGGCTGCATATTTAAATGGTTTTCCAGACCGAATTCGATATAAGAGTCTCCGTTTTATCTTTTAGGTATTTTTATTATGATCCCCTTAAATCTGAACCAACAATGGCTTCTTATCTGTAATTAAATTTGACACATTTTCTTTATAAATATTCTGGTTAGGGCTGTGCCTAATATTTTTTCAGAGTTAAAATTAATCCAGAGGATAAATTCTATAAATGAAAAAACATGTAATGTTGATTGCAATTAATACATATTTGTTATATAATTCGCAATTATTTACTCTTAACTGACCGACGCGACGGCATTAACAAAATGGACAAATTATAAACAATATCCGATACACGTTTTGTGTTCACGAAAAAATGTTTACACAAATTATCAGTGACACAGAGAGCCATGGAAAGGAGAATGCTGGGTATTTCGTTGAGAGACAGAAAAACCAATACATGGATTAGAGCGAGAACGAAGATCACCGATGTGGTCCATAGGGCTGCCAACTAGAAATGGAGCTGGGTTGGTCATATAGCCAGAATCACAGACTCTAGATGGACCAAAAAAGTCCTGGGATGGCGATCCAGAACGGGTAGAAGAAGTGTCGGCAGGCCTCAGACAAGGTGGTCTGATGACATAAGACGAGTTGCAGGAAGTGGTTGGATGCGGTTGGCTCAGGATAGGAAAATATGGAAACTAAAGGGGGAGGCCTATGTTCACCATTGGACAAGAGACGGCTGATGATGATGATGATGATCCGATACGCGGATGATACTGTCCTTCTAGCAGATAGTATGGAAAGCCTGCAGCTCTTATTGGACAAAGTTCACACGGCTAATTTGAATAAAGGTATGAAATGAATATTTCCAAGACTAAAAATGTATGGTTATTCGGAAAAAGCCACAAACTTTCCTAATGACTTTAAAACTTGGAGCGCAGATTATTGAGCAAGTTTATCAATATTAATATTTAGGGTGCTGGTTTAATGATAAATGGGATCACTCAGAAGAGATCAAAGTCAGAAAAAAAATGGGGCGAGACTGCTTTTTCGGGGTGCGTGACCTTCTTTGCAGTAGAGATTTAATATAGACCTCCGAATGCACATTGTACGATGTTACGTCTTCTCAGTACTTTTTTACTGCGTTGAATGGTGGACACTCACCCAAAACACTTCAAAAAAGATCGAAGCCTTTGAAATGTGGTGCTACAGGAGGATATTAAAAATCTTCCGCGTGGATAGAGTCCGAAACGATGACGTTCTCCGGCGAATGAAAAAAGATAAAGAGGTACTGAAGACCATAAAAAAAGAAAACTCGAGACTTCGAGCATGAGATGAGAGGTGAAAAATTAAACATTTTACAAGTCATTCTACGGGGAAGGATTGAAGGAAGACGCGGTGAAGGTAGAAGGCGCATCTCTCGGCTAAAGAACTTGCGTGACTAGTTCCATCGCAGCACTCGGTCCTTGTTCAGGGCAGCTGCCAACAAAGTGAGTGTTGCTACGATGATTTCCAACCTCCACCAGGAAGACGAAAGATAAGAAGGAGAAGATTTACTCTGCGAAAAATCAAATCCTGCCTCTGCCCTGCTCGCCCAGCTTCCGAAACAATAGTCGCCCTGAATTCCTGAAATCTATTAAAACAATGCGTTGTGATGGATTTCAGGTATCCGGGTAGCCATGTTTTTCAACGATCATCCTGTTTTGAGTGGTACGTGGTTCTCCTTTTAATTGTCAGGAAAACTCACTGACTTGAACTCGTGACGTCACAGGTGGAGTAATTACAGGAGTAAGGTCAAAAAAATCAAAGCGATAATAATACGGATACAAAAAAATATTTGGAATTTTTTGTGCTTATTTTTTTTATTATTATTTATTCATTCATATAAAGATACGTATTACAAAAAAAACGTATCCCTTACTCAATGAGGCCAAGAGCTCTGTGTTGAGTTTGGATACAACATAATGGAAAGTGGATGAACCCATGTTATGAAAGAATACTAAAATTAAAATTATTACTTAAACATTCATTTTATTAAACGTCTGATCATCACGTATATATGCAATGTCTCGCAGCAGTCTCCTGTAATGGTATCTTCCCTTAGACAAAATCCAAACTTTTACATTTCTCCTGAAAATGGTTTTCGTTTTGGAGAACTCAATATTCAATCCAGGACATTGAACACTCTTGGGGGCACAAAAGAGAAATTTCAGTAAGCGAAAGTCGTACCTGTTTTTGGTTTTAAATAATTCAAATTACAGGAAAACCTCGTACGAGCATTCTGCTGAAATCGCCTCTTGTAACGGCGCATGACCAGAAATGTGTCAATGACTCTTTTTAAAAAAATGTCTAGTGTCCAGTACTTTCATAAATTAAAACAATGTCTCAGATGGGAAATCATCGAAGCAACACTTTAAGAATTAATTTTTGTACATTTATTAGGGGGTTCATGACAGACGCCGTGCAACCTCCCCAGCCCACTATACCATAACCGTAGGTAGCCACTGACTAGAAAAGAGCAAAATACATAGTTCTAAGAGTGCTAATGTCCAAAATGTTCCTAAGTGAGCAGAATACATGAAGAAGCTTTCTTAATCTGGAAACTAGCGATTGGACCTGTATCTTCCATCGTAAATCTTGATAATCTTCTTCTTATCAGCCCGTTTCTCTCTACTGCTGGATATAGGCCTCTTCCAAATTTTTCCATGTTTTTCTGTCTTGGGCAGTCTGTTTTTATCCATGGCCCACGAGTTCAACGACGTCGTCAGTCCATCTCCTCTGTTGTCTCCCTACTTTTATAGGGTCTCCAGTTTACTATTCTGGGGTCCACCTATCGACTTCTTGTCTCGCCACATGACCCGTCCATGCGTCCACTGCCATTTTTGTCTTTCCACTCTTTCTGCGATATCGGTCACCTTTGTACGGCGTCTCATCTCCTCATTCCTTATCCGGTCTCTTAAGGAGACGCCAACATTTTTCCTTCCATATACCGCTGAAGATACTGAATTTTGCGAACACTTCTAGCAGTCAGTGACATGGTATGTTGCCATCGGCAGAACACGAGAGTTGTAGACTTTGGCCTTCAGATTATTTGGGATTTCCTTATTTCTGAAAACGTGTTTCAGCTTTCCAAACGCAGCCCATCTTAACCCGATTCGTCTAAGCAGTTCCGCAGTTTGATTAAATTTTCCAATTAGGTTTTGTGCCCAAGGTAAATGTACTCGTCAACAGCACCGAAAGTTTTGTTTCCAGTCCATATGTTGCTTAGTATTGGACTCAAAATCTTAGTTTTATCCTTATTCATTTCCAGACCGATCTTTCTAGAGGCTTTGTCTAATTCTTTTACTTTAGTTTCCCGTTCATTTACCTCTTCACTTATTATTACTATATCGTCCGCAAAACCATATATTTTTATGCCTTTGTTATTCCAATTTAGCATTTTGAAAACGTCTTATAAGGCTAACGTAAAAAGTTTTGGAGACATCGTGTCACCCTGTCTTACACCCTTTTTAATATTGATTTTCTCCATCTTTAGATCTTTTACACTCATGCTGGCATTTTCATGTACATGTTTGATCAACCTCGTGCACCTAAAATCAATCCTGGCATTTTCATGTGCATTTATGATTGTCCAGGTTTCCACAGAATCGAATGCTTTATAATAACGACTCAGCTCTCCGCTACAAACGGAAGCTGAGTCTCATTGATAATAATAATATTTAACCTTTTTTAACAATATTTAGCCTCGATTAATAACATTAGCCTCAATTAATAATATTTAGCCTATTTTTGAAAATTATATAAAACAAATACCATATTTCACTCAGGTAGAGTCATGCGTTGAAGATATTCTTGTCACAATTTGTTGTCCTGTCAGAAATTGTATTATATACTGTGTTGTGTACGTAATTGGTGCTGTATTAGGTTTATGCTTTTTTGTAATAACACTGTAATTATACTGATATACGATAGAGGATTGAAAATAAAGGAAAAAAACTTTTTTTTTCAAAAACCATTTACTTCTCAACATAGTCTCCTTTTACTTCGACATACTTAGTAAGACAATATTCCAACTTTTTTATACCATCTGAATAATACGATTTCGGGAACCTCTCAAAATACGCGTTAGTTTCGGCAATCACTTCTTTGTTTGAGCTGAATCTTTTTCCTGCAAGCCATTTTTTCAAGTTTGGAAACAGGAAAAAGTCACTAAGAGCTAAATTTAGACTATAAAGTGGATGATCAACCAATTCGAAGTGTATTTCACATAATTTTAGCATCGTATCTAATGCTGTGTGAACCGGTGCGTTGTCTTGAAGAAAGAGCACTTTTTTCTTCTTTAAATGTGGTCGTTTTTCCTTGATTGCATCATTCAATTGATCCAATAATGCACGATAATACTTTTTTGTGATTGTGGATCCATTTTTAAGATAATTGATTAGCAATATTCAGAGTGCATCCCAAAATACAATGGCCATAACCTTGCCAGCCGATTTCACTGCCTTTGCCTTCTTCGGAGCACTTCCACCAGCTTCCACTCATTGTTTCGATTGATTTTTGGTTTCAAGTGTATAGTGGTGCACCCAAGTTTTATTAACAATTATTAATCGACGCCAAAAATCAACAGGGTTAAGCTTAATCATGTCCAAACACTGCTGTAAAGTGGTCTCTCGAACTAGTTTTTGTTCGACACTGAGCAAACGCGGCACCCATCTTGCCAATAGCTTTTTCATATGCAAATGTTCATGCAAAATATTGAACACACGTTCATATGAGATTTTTACCATTTCAACAATCTCACGCAACTTCATTCGGCGATCATTCATTACTATATCGAGGATTTTCTTGATATTTTCTTCAGTAACCACCTCTTTTGGCATTCCTGTTGATGGTATTGTTGCAGTGCTTGTTCGGCCGCGTTTAAATTCAGCAATCCAATATTTAACCATGTAATCTAACGGAACAGACTCACCACAATGTTTATCGAGCTTTTCTTTTGTCTTTTTCACCGTTTTCTCTTTCAAATAATAGTGTTTAATCACTGCACAAAATTCGCTTTTTCCATTTTTCAAGAAACACAAAAGTTGTTTATTTCAAACGACTACGGCAAATAAACTAATCAATGAATTTTGGTGACATTTTAATAGCTGCCATTTGACAGATCGCAATTTGGAAAAAATAAATATTTTTTTGTGTTTGTGCTGCCATCTAGCGCTAGGTAGCTTCATTATTAATCCACCCTCGTAGCACTGTGTGCACAATAATAAACTTAAAGAAAAAAATAAAAAATAATAATCTACAAATGCCATGTGTATGTTAATGTAATGTTATGTTATTAATCTATATATGCCATGTGTATGTCATGATAATCTAGTATTGACAAATAAAAAAAACATAAAAAAACCACTGAACTTCCTCGTTCAATGTTGGTAGCCCTGATTATCTCCACATTCCATACAAAGATAATATAAATATTTATAAAAGATAAACTCTGAAATTATAGAGGTTACTTTGCTGTGTAACTTGTTCGTTTTATGTACCTTAAGTAAATTTTTTATTGATTAATTAATTAAATAACCCTTATTAATTTATACATTTGAATGAACCACTTTTTTACTTCAGAGTTATGCGTCGACATGTCTCGAGGTTACTTCCTCTTCATCAAGACTCGAACTTCCTTAGAATAACTCTCGTTGCTATTTATATTATAAAGCATTGCGTGAAAGAAACAAAAAAATTAAATACGGAGAGAGAAAGGGGATAATATTTTAATTTGAACCGGGTTGTCGTCCCATGGCTATTGTCGCGGATCCGCGGATCAGAGGTCCGAGGTTCGCACCCCGCTTTAGTGAGTTATTTACAACTCTAAATTTGTTGCAACAGAGAGGGAAAACATTTTTGAGAAGGGGATACGGAAGTCTAGGCATTTATAGGGCTTATGGCCCGTCATTGGCTAGTTTAAGTGGCCACTTTACACACCGTTCCGCCCATATTTGAACATCTATATTCCTTCAATTCTTTCATCTGTTGATGTTTGTGAAGTTAAAGGGCTGAAACCTTTATTTATGAGGGTGAGATTTATCTAATTGAATTATTTCTCCTTCATATTAGGCAACGCCTGAAAATTATTCAATTTCTAGTGTACGTAGAGTGTACGTATCGATACGTAAAAGGAGCCGGCTTTGTAATCGCTCGGTAGATAAAATATTTACGTTCCAATGATTTACCCAAATATTTAGATTTTGGGGGCTATTTTCAACGAGTTGTAAATACAACAATGTCTTGAGTACGTCTAAATGTTTGCAGACAGGCTGGATTTCCTCCCTAGGGAGTTATTTCGATCTGAATTTGTTGCAAAAGAGAGGAAAAACCTTTTTGAGAGGGGAATATGGAAGTCTAGGCATTTACAGGGCTTATGACTTGTCATTGGCTGGTTTTAAGTGGTAAACTAACTGGTAACAGAAGTATAAAAATATGAAAATTGTTTTTAGGCGTTGCCTAGTAGGTAATTTGGTTCAGCCTGATGAATTTCACCCTCATGATAAAGGTTTCAGCTCCATTACTTCACAAAAGTCGACAGATGGAAGAGTCGAAGAATTGTGGATTTTTAAACATGGGCAGAATGGTGAATGTTACACATTGTGTAAAGTGCCCACTTAAAACAGCCAATGACAGGTCATAAGCCCTGTAGATGCCTAGACTTCTATATTACCTTCTCTAAAATGTTCTTCATCTCTGTTGTAATACGTTAATATTAACAGCTCCCCAGGAAGCTGAATCCAGTCCTTGTCTTCAAAAATTTGGACAGACTCAAAATATTGTTGATTTCTCGATTTAGTTTTGCATTCCGTCATGCTGGAATGTTTTTAGAAATTTCATATTTTTATTCTTTTTTGTCGCACATTTTCGCTATTTACTCGTATATATATGTAGTTTTGTTCTGGTTTAACCGAATTTTCGTTTTATCGAAGCTGCATCGGTTCCATCAAATAGGGTATTATCACTCGGGAGGAATATCGGATTTAACCTACTCTACAATTAAAAGATTTTTTAAAGATTCTCCTAGTGTTTACACAAACCGTTATAATATATATTTTCGTTTCGAAAATAAGCTCTTTCGGAAACGATCGTTTAGTAAGTTGGTAATAAATTTTGTCACAGAAGTTCACGAGTAATACACTGTTCTGGCATCGAGACAACACTATAATGTAGGCAAAAAGGTCCATAACCTTTTGCCAGAATCGTGGAAAGACGGGAGTGTTGTCAAGTTACGGAAGGTGTTGACCTCGCTCTTTCATGACATTGGTCGTAGGGAGTCAGAAAAGTTGATGCATGCCACGGATTGGAGAACCTTACTGGATGTCAAAAATATAATATAAAAAATAATGAATAATTTAAAAAATATATATTTATAGATGACAACCATGAAGTTTCGCATAAATAAATTGTCTATGTTTTTATGAATGTATGTATGTGTATGCGCATGGGTGTATGTACGTGTGTGTGTATGTACATGTGTATATATGTGTATATTTATATATACATGTGTGTATATATGTGTATGTCTGTATGTATATGAATCAAAATGTGTATCCGAATAAGTTTATATTTTGTTTGTCTGTGCTCTATATTAATTTGTTAAGTATTATAATATATTAAAATGTAATTGCCTAGCTTGGAACGGGGTATGTACCCTTGTTAGCTGGGCAAAGTGAATATGGAATTGTATTTTGATAAAGAGTGTGAATAAATAAATAAATAAATAAATAAAAAAATGCATTCATTTTAATGTTGGTAATGCCACAGGCCACAGATAGAAATATAAGGAGAGTTGTTGTCCGTGTATATTATCTTAAGGCCCCCTCTCACCCACTCCACACTCCAGTTCCAGGCACTGACAGATGAAAGTGAAAACGGATTACATCTTACATCTCGAATTTCTTTTATTATTTTATGGTTACACCTCTCCTAAATATCAATTTATTATGATAATGATAAATTGAGTTATCAAATTATCATGAAAATTATAATTCACAACTCGCAGCGTTTGATAAGTGACAGGACGCCGAAAATGTAAACTTAAACAAACGACACATAGAAAAAGAAAGCTATTTACAATACTCTATAAAATCCATAGACATTGATGAAAACGATCCGACGACGTCACAAAACATCCGAAGACGTCATACTTGATTACGTCACGAATTGTTTGTTTTCGGCGCCATTTAAATTACTAGAATTTAATCCTTTATATCTCCCTTATTTTTTAACAGATTTTAATAAGAATAGTACCGATCGGCTTGTGATTTTTTAGATTAATTTATTGGCTAGTAAAAAAATCCATGATAATTACCCATTCGGCTAGACGGGACTGTAGTGTAAATCAGTTTTCATCACAATTCCTCATAACACCACTGACAATGGGATTCTCTTTGAAGATTAGCCCCACGGTCGCGGCCATTCGATCGACCGACAATAACTCGCACCTTTACGACCAAACGACCCATTACTCAAAAACGATAAACAGAATTTTGAGAGTTGCCTTTATTTCTGGACAAGGTTAATCTTAATGGCGTCACGGGCAAAAGTCGTTCAACGTAAACACCGGCAGTAAATTTGGCTATAAAACCTCAAATCCATCCACCTTGGCTCGATCAATATTCAATACTAGAATGATTAGAAAAGCACTGCTAAAAGGAACACTCAAATACTTCGAAAAAGAAAAAACCCTGACGCACATTTGCACATGACGTTTAAAAGATCAATTTCAATAAATGTTACATTACCAAACCACTTACCGACTTTTCTACGCCTACCATTCGGATCAGGACCAGATCAGATTTCAGACCCGTATTACAATGGGAAGTTAACATTTATCTTCAATTTTACCTACAAAGTAAAATTAAGTCTTCTGGATGAAAAATAGAATATGCGTTTTTTTCAAGCATGGCCTCGATTACAATGGGAAGTTAACATTTATCTTCAATTTTAACTATAAAGTAAAATTAAGTCTTCAGTACGAAAAATAGAATATGCATTTTTTTAAGCATGGCGTCGATTACAATGGGAAGTTAACATTTATCTTCAATTTTAACTATAAAGTAAAATTAAGTCTTCAGTCTGAATAATAGAATATGCATTTTTTTAAGCATGGCCTCGATTACAATGGGAAGTTAACATTTATCTTCAATTATAACTATAAAGTAAAATTAAGTCTTCATTATGGAAAATAGAATATGCATTTTTTTAAGCATGGCCTCGATTACAATGGGAAGTTAACATTTATCTTAAAGTTTAACTATAAAGTAAAATTAAGTCTTCAGTATGAAAAATAGAATATGCATTTTTTTAAGCTTGGCCTCGATTACAATAGGAAGTTAACATTTATCTTAAATTTTAACTATAAAGTAAAATTAAGTCTTCAGTATGAAAAATAGAATATGCATTTTTTTAAGCATGGCCTCGATCACAATGGGAAGTTAACATTTATCTTCAATTTTATCTACAAAGTAAAATTAAGTTAAGCATGGCCCCTATTACAAAGGGAAGTTAACATTTATCTTCAATTTTATCTACAAAGTAAAATTATTTCTTCTGTATGAAAAATATAATATACATTTTTTTTAGCATGGCCTTGATTACAATGGGAAGTTAACATTTGTCTTCAATTTTAACTATAAAGTAAAATTAATTCTTCTGTATGAAAAATAGAATATGCATTTTTTAAGCATGACCTCGATCACAATGGGAAGTTAACATTTATCTCCAATTTTCTCTACAAAGTAAAATTAATTCTTCTGTATGAAAAATAGAATATGCATTTTTTAAGCATGACCTTGATTACATGGGAAGTTAACATTTATCTTCAATTTTATCTACAAAGTAAAATTATTTCTTCTGTATGAAAAATATAATATGCATTTTTTTTATGCATGGCCTTGATTACAATGGGAAGTTAACATTAATCTTCAATTTTATCTACCAAGTAAAATTTAATTTTCTTGGTTTCAGTTAAGGTGATACGGTTTAAAGACAGACCAGCGAAGTTTCTAAATAAAAATCAAAAAATCAAATTGTGGTACAACAAAAGGGTGTGTTTATGTGTATTTGTATGAGATTGAGTGTAGAGGTGTGTTTATGTGTATTTGTGTAGGAGTAAGTGTTCAAGTGTGTGTGAGGGATTTATTTATCATCTAATAAAACAATGCCTCTTATTCCACATACCGATCGATGTTTTAGACAGTTTGCGACAGGCGCCAAAGCGCAGTTGGTTAGACGGCCAACTTTGAAATTGGCGTCGCGGGTTCGATTCCCGCCAGTTGCAAAAAAAAATTGCAAGAAATATTTTTTTTCTCAATTTATTTATTTATTCATTAATGAAATCATACAGTCTTTATATAAAACAAGGTACAAAAGAACAATTTAAAAAAAGTAAGACTAATTACAGATTTCACACTAATTTATTATGAATGCAGGAGGAGAGGGGAAAAATAATTTAATTTAAAAAAAGTAAAAATAAAAATATTACTTAAAAAGTTCATAAAAAGGAGAAGACATTGTAAAGCTACTCTACTTTCCTCCCTCTCTCTCTGCTTCCATGAACATTTCAATTTAATTGTAAAAAATCACAACCAACAATAAATTATTCGATGCAGGTAGTAAATGTAGGTAAGTATAAATTAAGAGTTGAAATCAAATGTTTAAAATTAAAAGTTTAAATTAAAATGAAAAGTTTAAATTAAAATTAAGTTAAAAGTTTAAATTAAAAATTAAAATTAAGAATTAAAATTAAAAAGTTAAAATTGAAAGACAAAATTAAAAATCAAATTAATAGTTAAAAGTCAAGCAGGAGATAAATTTATAATGTCTTTAACTGATCTGATAAAAATATGGTATTTACAATGTAGTATGTCGATGTCACTAAAACTGTCATTATAGGTAATCTGTATTCTTCGTAGAGTGCTATTTTTTAAATAATTAGTCATTGAGTTAGGAATGTCGAAGAGTACAGATTGACGAGTTCTACGGACAGGGACTCGATATGAAATGCCTCCAAAAATTTCTGGGCTATCAACTACGTTATTAACAATTTTGTATAGAAAGCTCATATCCAACATGGTACGCCGAGTTGCGAGATTTTGAACCTTGTGAAAATTAGCTGACTCAGTCCTACTTGAGAATGAAACATTATTTCTGAAATCTAATTGTCTAAGAAAATAATTTTGAATATGTTCAATACGATTTTTGTGCGTATTATATTGGGGATTCCAAATCGGCGAACCAAACTCGAGGACACTACGTACATATGGAAAAAAAGTTTTCTTAATGCGTCAGTTCTTGTGAAAGGTTTGGTTGATCGTATGACAAACCCTAACATTTTGTAAGCTTTTTCTACAGTATTTTCTATATGCTTGTTAAATGTAAGTTTACTATATATAATTGGTCTGGGTGTTGTGGTGTATTTTTCATTGCTCATATTTGTGTATATATGTGTGTTTGGATATGTAAAGATATAGATATAGATATAGACAGACACTGACACACACACGGACACGGACGCGGATATGGATATGGAAATAGATATGTAAAGAAATAATGTTTTTAATCAAAGGCTTTGTCTATCAATTATGTACACACTTCTGTTTTAAATTTTGGTATTCCGATTTTGTATTTATTTTTTATCTTATAATACTTTTTTTTTTCTAAATATTATTTGAAAACACAAATTAAATGTTTTATTTTCGCTCCTTACATTTAAGTTAGTGGTAATTATTATTATACAACTATGTAGTGTTGTCATATGTTTTCATGTAAAGGATCTTTACCGACAAGCCATTTTTATTGGCTTGGTGAGTCCTGTAAAAAAAATATTTTAAAATGTTTTTAAAAAATAATAAAAATGTTATATCGTATGTAAATAATAATTTTTTAACATAAAAAAAACCTCTTTCCTCATCCTCTCTATCCCACCAAGAGTGTCAAGCGGCCTCCGTGGTGAAGTGGTCAAGACGCTTGACTCACGCTCGGAAGGTTCCGGGTTCGATTCCCGGTGAGAACACAAAAATCAAAATGAATTTTTCTCAAGCCTGGGTGTTCTGTGATGAAATTCACCACTGTAATTGGGCCTACTGGCCTGTAGTGGTGCAAAAATAAATGAAAATGAAAATGAAAAGCCTCAAAATAGAGGCTTATCGGGTTATTCCTTTAGAAAATATATAAAAAAATGTGATATAATTAATAGTTTACCTGCTATAATTAATATAATTCCCATATATATAATTTCTGGAAGAATTACTAGACAGGTGCCACCATTTTGTAGGAACACATTTTGCATACTTGTAATGCCGTAATGAACAGACTTCATGAACATGAACACAATTTTGAATCACACATTATTTTATTCCGGTTTCAATTATTAATCGAAACGTAATAAATGGACTGTTATTTGATCAAATAGATCGCATTATTTCCGGAAGCAATGACGTTCCATTAGCGAACAAGATGGATTCCTCGTGCCTCGTGTTCCAGTCGGTAGCGATGGCGGATGGCCGAGTCTTGTAAATCGAGAAAATGAATCTTCCGCGCTTCGCGAAAGCTCTTGGCGAGTGATTTACCGCCCCGGGATGCGAATAACTTCCAGAAATAATAACTCAATCACCTCCAATCCGAAAGTATTTTAATTGCATCGGCGCTTAGTGGAGGAATGCGGAATTCTGATATTCCAAGCATACATACACACGATTTGTTTGAAGTGGTGGGCTTGGTAATGAGAAATATTATACCGTGAACATTACTTGGTCGTTTAACTTTGTCTACGTATATATATCTCCTCCGGTCAGAAGCATTCGGGGGTAAGTCGATTTTTTAATTTAATTAAATTATTTCGAATACAAACAGATGTACAGGTCAATGAATATAAATAAAAACTATAAAAAATGTATAATTAGTAGGGCCTGCCATTCAATAATCATATCGCCTCGGATGTCGACATATTTCACGACAGTGGGCCTTCCCTTAGGAAAGCACGTTCTAACTTTTAATTTTTCTTTTTACATTTTGTTATATTATTTTAATAACATAAATATCTACTGTAATTTGTGATCTATTATTGTATTTAGAATGAATTGGGTCTTTTTTCTGTAATGTTCTAAATATCTGAATAAATAAATGAATAATATGTATTCCCTAAATAATGAGTTATTTCATAACTATGCAACAAGAGGATCTAAAAATATAAGACTGGAAAAGAAATCAAAAGCAATGTCCCAGGGTTGGTATTCCGAACGCGTTTACAACGCGCTATAATGCGTATTTAGTACGTAAAAACGCGCTATACCACGCTATAATTTCGTTTGGAATACCAGCCCAGAACTGCCTTATGCACAAGGGAATACAATTATTTGAGGAAATGCCAGAAAGCATAAAAAATGAAATTAATGTAAATATATTTAAAATTAAATGTAAAAAGTATATATGTGAAAAATATTAGGTAATATATAGTGTAATAGTGAATATAATTAATGAAAATGTACATATGAAACAGTGAATATTATAAATTAGGATATTAAGTGTATAATAGTGATAAATAATGTTAGACTAAGTATAGATGTAAATATTGTGTTGTAAATATATATTAGACTATGTTAATCATAGAACTAAATAAAATAAATAATATTAAAATTAAAAAAATATACTACAATAAAGCGACGACGGTTTAAACTATATAAATAATAAATATACTATATTTTAACATTTGTACCGGCCGAATACACATAGAATTTACCCAGTGCCCGGCCCATTTTTGTGAAATTTCATGCTTTGTGGAAGGGTTTCTTAAAAGTGTCATAATTATGAAAATACTAGGTTAAATCAATTGAAACCTTTCAGATTTCTGAAATAATTAAATCAGTAATTTTTGTATGATAGTTTTGCCAACATTGGCCTTTATGGAGAGCCACATTGCGCATTGCAATGTTCGCACATATTACAGGGCCCACTCCTTTTTTGCGCTTAGTATCTCGAAGTCGTGTAAACACGTGATTATAATAAAATAACCACGCGTTGTGTCCCGGTCCCGTGTTTTCACGTGGTTTACCAGCAGCGAAAAAGTACTAATAAAAGTCCCTAGATGTCAATAAAATGCATTTTATTAGACAGCTGGTAAACCACGTGAAAACACGAAACCGGGACACGACGCATGGTTATATAATCATGTGTTTACATGGCTCCGGGATGCAAAGTGTTTAAATAAAAGAAATATGGACAAAACAAGGAGATAGTGGGAAGGAAAAGAAGGAAATTGATAAGGAGTGGTGAAGGATGATTGAAGGAGAGTAGGAGTGGAAAATTGCATTTGGTTTAATGATTAAGAGCAAGTAAAGAGACAAAACATAAACTCTCTGTTATTCTGAATCAAGCCAATTAGTTCTCTTCCGTACCTTTCATATGGAGTGTTCAATATATCTAGACTATTAAAATTCTTATTAAATATTTCACAAATACGGGGGATGGTAGAATGTTTCCGATGATTAGTTTTAATTTAACGAATATAGAAAATATCAGACAGCCTAGTTGGTCGGTAGCTCAATCACAAATAACTATCGACGTGCTTAAAAACATGCTAAGCATTTGAGCGATCACAATGAACAACAATGAACATATTTAAATTTATTTCAACAGAGAGGGAAATTTTTTTGAGAAGGGGATATGGAAGTCTAGGCATTTACAGGGCTTATGACCTGTCATTGGCTGGTTTAAGTGGCCACTTTACACACTGTGTAACATTCACCATTCTGCCCATGTTTGAACATCCACATTTCCTCAAATCTTCCATCTGTTGACTTTTGTGAAGTAAAAGAGCCGAAACCTTTATCACGTGGGTGAGATTCATCCGGCTGAACCAAATCACCTACTAGACAACGCCTGAAAACAATTTTCCTTATTTTTATACTTCTTCTTTTACCAGGTAGTAATTCAACAATGTTTGATTATGTCCAAATGCTTGCAGACTGGCTGCATTTCCTCCTTAGGGAGTTGTTCATATTTAAATTTATTTCAACAGAGAGGGAAAATTTTTTGACAAGGGGATATGGAATGGATATGGATATGGTTCAAACATGAGCAGAATGGTGAATGTTACACAGTGTGTAAAGTGGCCACTTAAACCAGCCAATGACAGGTCATAAGCCCTATAAATGCCTAGACTTCCATAGTCCCTTCTCAAAATTTTTTCCCTCTCTGTTGAAATAAATTTAAATATGAACAACTCTCTTGGGAGGAAATCCAGCCAGTCTGCAAGCATTTGGACATAATCAAACATTGTTGAATAATGAACATGCTTAAGTTATTGCAGACAAAAGTCAACGCCTGTGTAATCTCTAAGTCAACGCTCGTGTCGGTTTGATTTTTATTTTCCTCGTAAATAAATACAGTTCATTGGCGAAAAATCGGTGTGTCCTATAAAAAAATATACAATATATTGCATTACAATTACTATGGCGACTGCTTTTCTTGACATTTGGCTTGCCAACCGCCAGCAAAATGCAATAAATAGCATAATAAATAATAAATAAATAAATAAAAATAGCAGTTTTGTAATATTTTCCATATTTACACCGGATACTGAAAATTTTGCATAGATCCAGTAATGACAGTGCATGAATAATAAAAGAGGCAATTGAAATACACAAACACCCAAATAACAGAAACAAAGACGACGGGCTGAAATTAAACTCAACATGGTTGGTTCCCAGCACCACATACTACAAAATGAATAGAAATGTGCCGACTGCGACACGGTAGAAATTACTAGTAGTTAAACACACATTTTTTTCTACAAAACACTCAGTTTATCCTGAAGATGGGTACTGCGATGGTAGCCGAAACGTCGGAACAAATCCAGCACACACGGTATCACCCAAAAAAGAAACAAATTGATAACAATGACCGTGAAAACCTTCGTACCTATTTAATCAATTAACTTCGAAATTACCAGCAGATTTAAAATTTTATTTAATTTGAGTAGGGACATTGATTTCAGGTATTTTTAAAAACGGAATAGAAGAGAAAAAAAACGTATTATATAAGTCAGAACAGCCTTTTAAATTTAGTAATCTTCGAGACTTTTTGCAGTTTAGTCTCATTTATTGGTGAAAATAATAGAGCTGTGGTTATTTTAGGAAGATAGATGTATTTTTAGTAGATGCATATTTTTTTCCTCATTCATTTAACTCATTTTCGAAAAAAATGTTAGATGCGTCCTTCTTTCTTATGACGGCAGAATACATACTTAACAGTTTTATACAGTAACTAAATATAATTACCTCTCGACCGGAAGACCACGCCTCTTGAGATTTAGACTTAACTCAATAGAATAAACAATATTTTGAGTTTGTCCAAATTTTTCTAGACAAGGACTGGATTCAACTCCCCGGGGAGCTGTTTATATTAACATATTACAACAGAGATGAAGAACATTTAAGAGAAGGTAATTTAGAAGTCTAGGCATCTACAGGGCTTATGACCTGTCAATGGATGGTTTAAGTGGCCACTTTACACACTGTGTAACATTCACCATTCTGCTTATATTTGAACATCTATATTCCTTCAATTTTTCCATCTGTTGATGTTTGTGAAGTTTAAGAGCTGAAACCTTTATTTATGCTGGTGAGATTCATCTAATTGAATTATTTCACCTACATACTAGGCAACGCCTGAAAATGTTATTTTTTCAATTTATATACATCTTCATGGACCAGGTAATTTATCAACAATATTTTGAGTTTGTCCAAATTTTTGTAGGCAATTCAACTCCCTGGGCAATTCAACTCCCTGGGGAGCTGTTTATATTAACATATTACAACAGAGATAAAGAACATTTAAGAGAAGGTAATATAGAAGTCTAGATGCCTAGATGCCTAGACTTCTATATTACCTTCTCTTAAATGTTCTTCATCTCTGTTGTAATATGTCAATAAAAAAAGTTTTTTGGTATTCACATACGGCATATATGAAATCTACATTTGGCATTGATATTTTCAATAAAGAGAATTGTTTTATTCTTAGTTTTCTGGCAACACCGAGGAATGCTGACCCAGTTTTTCTAAGTACACTCTTTATTAAGTTGTTTTGAGAGCAGGATCGTGGTTATTTTCGATACCCCCGATATGTTATTTTGGAGTTTGAAAGCGAATATAGACTCACTATAAACTGTGGGAGAGTTCTCCCTAACTTGCTTCCGAAATATATTTAGGAGGTGATATTTTAATGGAATTTTCACACTTAAACTTTGTATCAAACAAACAACCTTATAAGGGAATATGGAAGTCTAGGCATTTACAGGGCTTATGACCTGTCATCGGCTGGTTTAAGTGATCACTTTACACACTATGTAACATTCACCATTTTGCCTATGTTTGAACATCCATATTTCTTCAATTCTTCCATTTGTTGATTTTAGTGAAGTTAAAGAGCTGAAACCTTTAATGTTGTGAAGAGATTCATCTGACTGAATTATTTCACATACCAGGCAACGCTTGAAAACAATTTTTCAATTTCCAAACTTCTTCTCCAAAATTAATCTTAATGCCCCCTTGCGCGTGACAAGAAATAAGTATGTATTCCATCTGGCAGTCTGTAGCACTAACTATGCACAACACTCTTTCCTCTATTTAAATAATAAATTAAGACTAATGAGCGCTTTGTGGCTGCGATACGCTCCCACTTGCTATTGCTATTGCTATTTAATGATGCTTACGCTTACACTCACCTGAACACTTACTCCCACACAAATACACACAAACACACCCTTTTGTTGTACCACAATATAATATGTATGATTTTAATTTAGAAACTTCGCTGGTCTAACTTTAAACCGTATCTTTTTCAACAACAACAACAACAAACCATCACGCCGTTTCCCTGTAGGGGTAGGCAGAGAGGATAGAACGCCATAACACTCTATCTTGGCATACAGACCTCGCTTCCTCTACATTCATACATCTTCTCATGCACGCACGCCGATTATTCCTACTTTTGACATGTCCATCTTCAAGTATTTGATGGACTTGATCGTGCCATGTCTTTCTCGGTCTTCCTCGTTTTCTGCATCCACCAACATTTGCATCTTTGATCTTTTTATGTTATTATATCATTGTTGACTGTTTGTTTCTGTAAAACAAATAAATAAATATTCCATATATAAAATTATACATCTAACTAGAACAACTTCCTCAGAACGCTTACTAGTCAAAAAAATATATAAAAATCAGTGATTAATTCATAAAAAAACAATAAATAAAGGTAAAAAACGCAGTGAAAAACTTAGTAAAATACATGGCAAAAAAACATAATGATAAAAGAGTAAAAACCGTATTTAAAAAAACCCAGTAATACGTAGTAAAATAAAATACTTAGTTAAAGACACAGTGAAAACATATTTAAAACCAAAAAAAATCCGTAGTAAAAACAAAATACATAGCTGAAGACATAGTAAAAACATATATCTGCAAAAATATATTTTTGAAAACCCAATAAAATCCTTAGTAAAAACAAAATACATAGTAAAATAAATATATCTGCAAAAAACATATTTTTAAAAATCCAGTAAAATACGTAGTAAAAATAAAATAAATAGTAAAAGACATAGTAAAAACATATTTAAAACCAAATGAAATCCGTAGTAAAAACAAAATACAAAATTAAAGACACAGTTAAAAAAATATATCGGCAAAAAACATATTTAAAACAATATAGTACGATACGAAGTTGAAAGAAAAAACATAGTAAAAGATGTGTTAAAATTTTTTTAAAAACAGAATAAAAATTAACGAGGATCTTCAAAAATTCAATCAATGAAAAAAAACTCAAAATATATCATTACATTCAACAATGTTTTGAGTATGTAAAAATGTTTCCAGACTGGCTGGATATTTAATCAGGTTGTGGTCCCGTGGTTAGTGTTGCGGATTTACGGGCCAGAGGCCCGAGGTTCAAACCCACTCTACCCCAACTTGATTTCCATTTTCTAAAGGTGAGTTATTTACAACTCGTTGAAAATGGCTAACAAAATTGAAATATTTTGTAAATTATAAGAACGCTAATATTTATCTACTAAAAAAAAAATCCTCCCTAGGGAGTTATTTAGATCTGAATTATTGCAACAGAGAGGGAAATCATTTTTGAGAACGGAATATGGAAGTCTAGGCCTTTACAGGGCTTACGACCTGTCATTGGCTGGTTTAAGTGGCCACTTAACACACTGTGTAACTTTCGCCATGCTGCCTCTGTTAAAAACATCCACATTTCTTCAACTCTTCCATCTGTTGACTTTTGTGAAGTAAAAAAACTGAGACCATAGAGTTAAAATAGTCCAGAATCCGCATATGCGCATCAAATTGAATACGACTAAACTACTCACACATGGGTAGTTTTACGTTTTAGCCATTTGTTAGTCTGTAGACGTCGCTTAGTGCGCAGGTGCCGATTTAAACTCAATTATGCCGTGTTGTGTCGTTTGCAAGTGACAAAATACTGCTGGAATTAAAGGGGAATACGGTAGGGTCACATTTCATGCGTAAGATGCGAATTCACAAGTAATACTATTTAAGAATTCGATTATTTTACCATCTGTCAGATTGTAAATAAAATTACGTGGACATTTTGTTAATATTGCCAAGGGTACTCGAATTTTTTACCCGGCTTTCTATTAATAAGCCTTAAAGTAATATTAAACGGTATTTTTTACTAAATTACTTAATGATTAATTCATGATTTTTTTACGTTTGCCTTATAAAACTACCTATTTTTATATAGTCCAGTCACCGAAATATATTTTTTGTTGTAAAATATAACATGACACAAAATTATCTTATATTTGTGTATACTGTTCACGGTCTGGCGACATTACGGGGCCACTTTACGCATGCGCGCAGGCGGGATGTCAGGTAGAGGGAGGAGGAGATTCTGCCCATATTTAAACATCTATATTCCTTCAATTCTTTCAACTGTTGATGTTTATGAAGTTAAAGAGCTGAAACCTTTATTTATGCGGGGGAGATTTATCTGATGGAATTATTTCACCTACATACTAGGCAACGCCTGAAAATTAATTTTCAATTTCTATACTTCTTCATGGACCAGGTGGAATTATCAACAATATTTTGAGTTTGTCCAAATTTTTGTAGACAAGGACTGGATTCAACTTCCTAAGGAGCTGTAAGTATTAACATATTACAGCAGAGATGAAGAACAATTTAGAAAAGATAATATAGAAGTCTAGGCATCTACAGGGCTTATGATCTGTCATCTCCTGTCATCGATGACCTGTATTTTTATCTTTTTTTTTGTTACATGAAGGTAAGATAATCAGTCTTATTCTTCCAGAACCAGTCCAGGGACTATGAAATATTCTGATGTGAAAACACCCTTTTAAATAAATATTTCATTTCAACCATGTCGGAAATCGAACCCGAGACCTCTTGCACCTCTTGCACCTCTTACAAATGCAATAAATAGCATGGTAATCAATAAATAATTGAACATGTTAAATACTTAGGACTAACAATAGACAGACAATTAACATAGACAATTTATATCAACAATTTAATTAGCAAAGTGGCGACATTATTGAGTCTTTTTTTAAAAATCAAAAATTTTATTCCAAAAACGGAAAAAATTCTAATGTATGAAGCCTATGTAAAAACTAAAATATGTTACACGAAACTACTATGGGGAGCAGGATATCAAAATGACATAAACAGACTCTACAAAGACAACAAAATAAAATATTAAAGTTAGTATATGACCCTCCATATTTAACTGCAACTAGAGAACTTTTTAAACAAACTAAGCAATTAAATATAACTGAACTCTTTCAACTAGAATCATTAAAATTTATCCATAAATTAGCCACTAATGTAATTGTAGACGAAGAACTAAAACTTGTAAAAAATTGTAGTCAACATGGACATAATACGAGAATATCAGACAAATACCATATTCAACTTTCTAAAACAAACAAGGACAATCAAGACTAATGAACCAGGGACTGAAATTATACAATAAACTACCAGACAAAACTAAACAAAAGACTCAGACAAACTTTTCAAAAGATGTAAAAAATATTATTTTGAATGTAAATGAAAAATGTATTTATTATTTTATGTAAAATAAATGTAATAATCCGTAAGGGTTTATAAATAAATTTTCAAATAAAAAAATATCGTTTTTTGAATATTTTCCATATTTACACCGGTGAAATTCAAATATGTGATAAACAACCATGTTGAGAAATTGTTATCACGCCGCTTATTAGCACGTCGATAGTTATTTGTGATTGAGCTACTGTATGTATTAAAAGGAAACGTGTTTGACACTGTTGAATGGAGTGAATAAGTCCTTAAATAAATAAATAAATAATTCATTCCAGTTTAGAATAAGATTATTGCTAATGTATTTATTTATTTATTTTCAGTTCACAAACAGTAAAAGATATCACAATATAAATACAATTTATAAAATAAAAAATAATAACACTAAACATCTTTCACCAATTATATGTGAACACCAGTAGTCACAACAAAAAAAAAATTGTATATAGACCGAAATTTAGTTTTCATTATATGTTATTAAAGCAGTTTATTAGAATTTATATAAGATTAGTTTTAATAAAATTTAATTTAAGATAGACGCAATTTATACAATCGAATTTAACTAAATTATTAATAAAGTATCGTAGTGGTAATAAGTTTTTTTAAATGTATATCAATAAATTATAGTAATAATAGTCACAATAAAATAAAATAAATAAAAAACAATGCGTACTCTTATTTAGTGTTCCCGTTTTATTATTGTTGTACGTGTTAGTTAGGGTGAGTATATATATTTAGGGTGTGTGATCAATGAGTATATTTTCACATTCAAACGAATATAATGAATCTATTTTTTTTATACTCACATTATAATCTGAATGTGATTCACATTATTTGTATCTTGTGAAATAAGTCCTATGCTGCCATCTTGAGGTAAAAATATCAACTAAACAAAGTTCTTACCCAAGTGAATTTTAATGTGGCTGCAGCAGTATCGTTCGATAAGTGATAATATTTTTTTTCTGTTGGCTAACTTGACATAAACATGACGCGTGTAAGTTTTAGCGCCTGCGTTGTACATTTTACAATTTCCCAGCGTGTTTACTTTTATCTTTTATACGTGTCATTTTTGCGTACGGGTAAGGGGTCGTGAGCTCTGCTCTATTTTTCTGAAAAAGTAAGTATAATTAGACACAATTTTACTAATGAATCAGCTTTGCTAATTAAAAACTTCGCGTACCATTCAATAAAAGCAAAATTAAACCGCGAGAAATTAGATTTTGTGAAAATCTCGAAGCGATGAATATTCAATATGTTCCAGTCTGTTGCGGTTTTTAAATATTTTCTTTTGATTTACTGCCGCTTTTTGTGATTTATTTATGCTCCTGCATAGTTAAATCGACGTAGCACATGCTTGTGTAAATTTAAATTGTGTTTGTTACAGTATATTACCGTGTGCATGTGAAATTATTGACTCTTGCTAGAAAATGACAGATCTGTAATTACGATAATTCAACGATGGTTTTGCTTTCTAATGTAATATTTCGGAGAGAAATTCCCTAGTAAAAGACGCAGAAACTCAATTATAAATCTGTTTTTGACTATCCTAAGTCGTTTTGCGTCTTAACTTTTATGTCATTGAGTCTGAACGTGATCCTAATTTTTGATTATCACAGCTGAATAAATATTTTCTTAAATTGTCTGCTTTTTGTGCATTTACGCACAAATTTGGCCATGGCAAATTATTGTTATGTTCTTTAAATATTATTTTTAACATTAAGACAGATTTGGCGAGTGCATAATGCTATCAAATCGTGATCTCTCGGACGAACGTGTGATATGTCCACAAATGTCGAGATCCATGCACTATGCCTAAGAGGAGCGTTATCGACAAAATCAAGAAAGGAGTTCTGCTTCGGTTTTTTATATTTTTTTATATGGGGGTTGCTTTATTTCAAAAAAGTGGATTTTCCTGCAATTCTTTTACTTTAAATTTAGCTTTACTATTGGGATCAGGAAGAATATACTAAACTGGGCCAATCAGGAACTTCTCAGCATTTGCTCATGTGGAGAGGAGAGAGCCAACCTGTTGACAGTAGTCAACAGGTCTTCCGTCTCACCAGAAGAGTATTCGGCATTTTGTTCTCTACTTTGGTTTATTTTACCAATTGCCTGCACTATATTGACCATGTATGATACTACCTCTCGTATGAGTTCTTTATTACCTATCATCGATGGGATGTCGCATAGTTCTTCACCCAGGCTTCTGCATCGCGCCTCCATCTGTTTGGTGGTCTCTGAAAGCTGAAAAATAGGCAATGCATCAACAGGTGAGGGACATCTTGAGGAGTTTCATCGTCGCATGGGCAGCTGTCGATCTCGGAGATCTTGAAGCGATGCAGGTAGCTCATGAACCCACTATGACCCATTAAGAATCTGGGTGAGCTCGTAGCCAGCTTTCTGCATTCTGAAATCATAGGCATGAAAAATGATAGGGAAAAACATTTCAGTAATACTTCTGGTAGTTTCACTCAAACAACTATCGTTCCAGAGGTGAAGGGTCCTGCTTCTAATTTTTCTTTTGGCAAAGCACAGTGGGAAATTGGCGAAATCAGGAGCTGTCTTCTTGAGCGTAGCCTCTCGAGCTTTTTCGTCAGCCTTTTTGTTGCCAAGCATTCCACAGTGTCCCCTTATCCAGCCAATGTATTTGTCCTGGTGTCTGCATCGTAGCTTCTGCATATCTGATCTGATGTCCAATCCAATATAGTTATTGCAGGGACGCCAGATTTGCAATCTGTCAGGATCGTTATTTTCTTCTATCTTTTTGGTGGCTTCTCCAAAACATAGATCAGGGCTTCTCTGATCGCAAACAGTTTCGCCTGAAAAACGGAGCAGAAATCGCCGAGTTTCAACTTTCTCGACGGTGGATCTCTGACGCCGATTTGGACATGTAGAGCCAATGGACGGAGAAAGAACGGCTAAAAGAATGAAATTTAGATGCTCGTAAGATCGCCTACACGGTATGGATTTCTAGATGGACAAAAGTATCAACCATATAAAGTCTTCCCTCCCAATCCAAAATACCAAATCGGTCCCAGACAATTGAAAAGTTTGTCTTATAGCGGACTATACCAGAAGCACCACTTTGTTGATAATGCTTGATTTAACCCTACGTAATGCAAAGATCTCGACATTTGTGCATCTATCGTACATAGGTTTAGCACAAATGCGCCTGAGAGGTCACATTTTGACAGCCTTCAGCCAATTGTTTTTCCAATTCCATACATATGGATCTTTCAGGCACATTGTCACACAGAAAATTGTCTTCCGGAGATAGCCTGACCATTTATCTTTAAGACGATTTCTTAGTTCATTGTCCTGTCCTCTAATTTTGTGTTCACTCGAGGACAATCGGTCCGATTCTGGGACAGAACAATATTGTATTGTCCTCGTATGAACGCTATTTATCGGATGGGGTGGTGCGAGTGACACAGTTATAAATAATGTATTGCACAAAAATCCATGGTTAAAATAATACTCCCGATTCAGACATCTACTGAAGAAATATTCCACAAATTACAACTTGTGACACCAAAGTAATTATACGCTAAAACAATACGCGCTTGCAGATTCAAAAACTATTCTCACTCAAAGGAAAGACATAACCCCAACAATACAACACATACAAATAATATGATCACTAGATCTTACTAGACAATTTAAACAAATACAAACTACTATCACTTTCGGACGAAGGGATTTTGAGTATTATACAATTTAAATTTATAACTTTCACTGTACATCAAAACTATAAGAAACGAGAAAATGTTAAACAAGGCTATAAAAAAATGGATAGTGGAGCAATGTAAAAGTAAAATGGATTGTCTCATTCGCCCAAACCAATATTGAATAAACTGCTCCACAAATGTATAGTTTATGTTATGTTTTTGTTATTTTATTGTACGTTTTACAATATAAATCATATAGGTTTACATAAATTAAATATAAACTTAAATACGTAGTGTTTAAAACTTGCTGAACATTTTGTTATGTATCTCTGTATATTAATATATAGAGATAATCATCAGCACCATAATTTTTTTTAAGTTTTGTATTTTTTAAATTACTTTGAGTGTGAAATCTCAAGTTCTCTTCCCTTCTTCTCGATGAGTTCTGCTGATTCGTCAGTTGACTTACCGTAAACCGGAAATCTGTCACAACTCTCTTATCATTATTAGATTCGGAAAAACTAGTGACGTCATGCAAAGTAGTTTGTTTTTATTATTTTTTCCATACGTTTTCAAGAAACTTCGCCATACAATTTAATGCCTTAATTTTTACCGCGCGTAATAATACATTTTTTATATCCAATTTCCTTTAGGACTTAACTTCCTCGTCAAGTGATGAATGTTTGTCTGTTTCCAGTACAGCGTAACTAGGAGTTTCAAGGCGGACTATCTCCAGTCCACTAACCACAAATCACCGACAGACCTCAGGAGGAAATAAACTCGTAGCAGCTGAAAAAATGGCTCCCAAGCAGAGAATGCGTATCGCTAACGAAATCGCCAGCAAAAATATCACAAACCGAGGAAATGTACCCAAATCAACCAAAGTGAGTCTTGTTGCATAATGTTGTATACGCCTGACTCCCGTTTTACCGTGGATACGTTTCACGCAATACGGCACAAAAAAGAATACACTAGAACCTCTGTTTACATGGTGGATACATTCCACACAGTTCTATTTAAGAATCAAAATCTATTTTTGTAAAAAAAATGTTTTGGGTGATTAGACGCATCGGACCATAGGACGCACCCCAATTTTTGGTTAAATTTTCGGAGGAAAAAAGTGCATCTTATCCAAAAATATGGTACGTTTGTTCAGGAAGAGTAAAAACAATTTTTATTTCAATTGCGAATTGTAGCAAACTTTGTTTAAATAATGGAACAGTAAGACAATATTCCAACAACGTAAATGACTCGAAAAGTTTATCGTTCAATTGGCACATGCAAATGTAATTTTTTTTTTAGGGAATTTTCCTAAATATTAACAAACTATAAAAATAGATATTTGGCCCGTTAGAAAATAAAGGGTAAGGCCAATAATATATCGGTAGTCGGATGGCAGAAGGGACCATCTGTATTGTTTTCTGTGTTTTAGTTTTCAAAAGTTTTATTAAATATTTCGGTAAATACACATAGAAAAAAAAAAAAAATACAGCATTATTTAGAATAATAACTTGTTATTTAAATATTTTAGTTTGTGGATTGTAGACTTGAAATTTAGTCTTATTTCAGCTCTCCTGAACATTTTTGAAAATTACAGATGGTGCCTTCTAATAATAATATTTAATATTTGGCTGATTTATATAGCGCCATTTTTGTAAAAAATCACCTCAAGGGCGCTTTACAATTGTATATCTAAACTTACATTCTAACTAAACTTAAGTGATACATTATATTTCCAGATTTAAAATTGAGGGTATGATAGTTTAAAGAAGTGGGATTTTAGTTGGGATCTGAACTGACTGGGACTGTCGATGATTCGTAAGTTTGAAGGCAATCGGTTCCAGGCAGAGGGGCCGGCGGCGGCAAAAGCGCGATCTCCAAATCTAGTGTTTGGGGAGCGCCGGATTTCGACAAGTTTTCCTCTTCCTGAATCAAATGCTGACCTAAGAGTAGATTTTCTTTGACATGTATTTTCCCTAATACAAAGGTCCGATAGGTATTTTGGAGCCATTTCATGAAGGGATTTGAATACTGTCCAGCAAAGCTTGTATTTTATTCTCTCTGGGCTTTTTAACCAGTGCAAATCTCGAAGATGTTGTGAGATGTGAGAATATTTTTTTACTCCCGTAATAAGCCTTGCTGTTGCATTGAAAACAGATTGAAGTTTCTGCCACCTGACTACCGATATATATATATATATATATATTTTTAAAGTAATAAACTGTTAAGCCTCTATTTTGAGGCTTGTCAGCAGATGGAATGGAGGGGATATGGAAGGAGGTAATGAAAAATACACCACAACACCCAGACCAATTGAGAAAAAATCTTTCTCGGATTTTCTTCTTGCAACTGGTGGGAATCGAACCCGCGACGCCAGTTTCACAGTCGGCCGTCTAGCCAACTGCGACACGGCGCCTGTCATGATGATATGTTATTCGATGAATTACAAAATCGAATAATGTTTCAATTTAATTGACTATTACATATTTTTAGTAATATTGATGTTTTTTGTTGATATTTCTTGATAAAACTCCGTAGTTAATGATTATGATAAAATTATAAATAAACTTATCAGTGAAACTTCTTTGTTTGGTTTTACTTTTTATTATTTTGACCAACGAGCCCTTTCACCTAAGTAGGCATCTTCAAGACTGGTAAATTGTTTACAACATTTACAGTTTTTATACTATTCTTAACATATTTTGGAGATAAGATCAAATAAGTATTTTATTTACAGGGGACAGAAACATAAATATTTACAACTAGTTTGCTAAACAGTTCATTTTTGGGAGTTTTTGGACCGAAATTGGGATTAAGCTTTAAGCTTTTATAAATCTTAAGATAGCGGTACGAATAACATAACAATAGTACGAAAACAGAAAAAGAAACAGTTTTTTGTATACAGCAATAAATTTTTACAATTCACTTTCTAATGATCTATACAAAACATGTACGTACTTAAAAAACACCCAAATAAAACAGTTCTTACAGCCCGTGTGACGAGTGATATGTGATGTTATTTTATTGAATTTCTATTTAAACTATTGTGTTACTATATATAATATCCCCTCATACCAGCACTTTTGCGGATTGGGAATATTTCGTACAAATGAAATACGTAATAAAATGTAATATATATGTAATATATATGTAATATATTATTTAAAAGGTGGGAAAAGAACACATGGCGAAATACAACAGAGTGGAAAATACACATTTTAACAGATAAAGTTAGCACAATACTTGATTTTTGACAGGGAAGTTTACATACCTATATTTGTTATTCATCTATAGGTATGTAAAAAATAAAAAAAGTAAAACTAAACCATGAAGTTTCATTGATAAGTTTATTTTTAGTCATGTTATTTCATTTTGTTTCCAGCAAAAAGACGAGCAATACCCTGTAGGACCGTGGCTACTGGCTCTCTTCATCTTCGTAGTATGCGGTTCCGCCGTCTTCCAGATAATCCAGTCCATTAGATTAGCGTAAAGGGACGAAATGGCCAAAACCAACCCTCGCGCGCCAACACTCCTCCTATCTGTTTATTCCCCTGCCTCCGTTATAGGGACCCAATTTACAATTCATTTATTTGCGTAAAATAGAGATAGATCACACATTGGAATAGAAAAGTGTAAAGAAGGTGTGTTTTAAACTTTGCGACTTTAAAGTTAGCCAATTTATCAATGTGTATGTTTCTGATTGAACACAGGATGTTCCTTGCTAGTCAAAATCAGAATTGTACGTACGCTGTGGTCAAGGATGCCTCGAGAGTTTATGCAGAGATGTTGCTTTACTAAAAATATATCTTTATTCTATTTGATACTCACCTATACTCGCAAAAATCTGTCATTTACAAGTATGTTTGTAATTCTCACAAATGTTTTCCTCGTAAAACTAATGTGATGTTACTTTTTGCATCAGTATTTGATCCTCTATTCGCAAAAAGTTGTTCAAAAAAATTTAATTGTTTGCTATTTCTTGTAGCTTAATTGTATTAAAATAACAGAGAATTCTGAATTCTCCAATTATCCATATTAATGAATGCCAGATGTTATCTGGATTTGCAGAAATCGTTAAATTGATGCAAATTTTTAACCACTTTTTTATTACTTTTGAAATCACATAAAAAACTTCCTTAAACATGTCCATCAAAGTGGATTGTTCTGTCGAAGAAACTCGTTTAGGTCCTGCATATTATTTCCTGATAACGATCCGGATATCTGGCAATCCGGATGACTGGAGTTCGGATAAACTGAGTTCTCCTCTAGTATAATTATACTAATATTACAATTTATTATGTTAAATTGATATACAATTATTATTTCATCTTTGTACCGTTTAAAGGGGTCCCGGAGTAATGTAGTTTTCCGATTGCTCCGCCAGATGTCATTCGTGACCGAAAAACATACCTTTTTTATAATTCTATCAATGTGCGGTAAAAGACACTTTTTTTATCATTTAAGAGGCAAAATGATACGGTAATCAATAGATTATTGGACATTTTGACCTTTCGGTAGTATTTAAATTCCGTTATAACTTTTCCCCGCGTGTTATATTGCAATGGCAGTC
This sequence comes from Micrasema longulum, assembly GCF_059751315.1. Classification (NCBI taxonomy): domain Eukaryota; kingdom Metazoa; phylum Arthropoda; class Insecta; order Trichoptera; family Brachycentridae; genus Micrasema; species Micrasema longulum. The sequence continues at coordinate 59,724 of NW_028279255.1, forward strand.
AGTTTAAATTTTAAAGCCAGTGTTTTTGTTTGCCATTTTCGTACTAGCGCGTGTGCGACGTTGGTGGTTGATTTCGTCCTCCGAACGAAGAGTTTACGGACTATCTATCTGTTAAGACGCGCAAAATTGATTTATCGCTTCTACATTTCGTCCCTCAATGAGATTGGTTTCGACCAACGTATATGTGCAAATATTCCAAATTATATAATTTAATAGCAATTAAGACTCCCCTGTCCACCAGAACAGTTATAATACCATCAATTTATCTGTTTCTGGACATTTTCGAGGGAGGTAAGAGCTGATTTGTTGTTTTCACTCTATTTCCCCGGGGTGATTTTGTTTACTAAGTGATTATTCATGTATCGATTATATTAATGGTTCGTTCATCACTTTGTTGTATCGTGGTTTACGCTACCATAGCAAAGAATTGTAATTTATGGTTTTATGTATGTTTAATCAATGTCTAATATATATGTGATTAAATAAATTTACAATTTTATGAAATTATTTATTTTATTTTGCTAATGAGAGTACATCCATTCCTCCAGGGGAACGATTGGAAACGTTATCTGCATCGGTACGGTATACCATACTTTTATACTATGTCTAGGTACCGAGGTCTTTTCAGGACGATAAAAATAATTTAATAGTAATATTTATTTTTCATAATGGAAACATTTTTTCCATGTGTTGCCATTGCACCTCACGGCGCACGCGCATTATTCAATTCAATTGATTTATTTTAAATAATACATACATTACTAACTAAAAATTTAAGACGTACATATTATAAAAAGGTAAAAAATACATAAAGAGAATCTTGACGAAATAGTTGGAGAATTCTGCTTCGGAAAACCCCTTCGGATACATGGAACAGATCAATATCCAGAGTGATGTTGTTCAGCATAGCGGTAGCCCTTCCAACAGGCATAACCACAGGCAGGTTGGTCCTGTATATTGAAATATGAAACAATCTATGCTGACGATGTCTTAGGTAATTATCAGGAACATACAAACTAATGCTCGTCATAATCTACGAATTATCGATCACACCGCGCAACGATCAATAAAAATGTGTAGTCAAATACACATTCCTTCTAGTCTCAAAACTGTTGTAGCCGAGCATACCCTGAAGAAACTCGGTCGGGTAGAGCCGAGGATAATACCCGCACTCTCATGTAGAGATATCTCATCAATTTCTTTTGTATTTTCTGTATCCTAAGAGAGTACTTCAGTTCATGAGGTCTCCAAATCATCGAGCCACTCTCGTTCATTATGTCACAGATGATCTGACGCATGTGCTGTAACTACCTCGAATTTTAAAATCTTTACTAGACGGTGCTGTCTCCGCTGTCTTTACTGTCAAATTCTATTTCTCTTTCGTATTTTAAAAAGCCTTTTGTGATTAAAAGTAGCCACCTCAAAACGATCCGAAATTTAAATAAATCACTATGAAAGCTAAAAGCGCTCGCTTTAGCTCACTCGCGTGCCAATATGTGTACCGCGGGGTCTGGGTGCCCTCAAAAGCTATCGAAGTACTTGCCTCAAAACTTGAAGATAGCATATCTTCGTAATCTTCAACTGTACTGTCATAGCGAAAGTATGGCTTCCGTGTCTGAAAAATCTGTGTAAAGATTAAAAAGCGTTGTGTGCTATTATTTCTACTAAGGATATTTATCATAATAAATAATGAAGCTAAGACGCTATCTGTGTAAGGAGATTAAAGTCGATGTGTGGTATTACAATAAGATATTGTTTTAATGATTTTCTTTTTATTACATATAAATAAATTAAAATAGATATGACAGTTTTGGTGACATTGATGTACAGGTAAAACAAAGTGCTTAACCACTCTTTTTTGGCAAGTTCAACCTTAAGTGTTCCATTTTTTTTACTGAATGTATTGTTTATTTATGCTAATAAAGGTTTTTATTTTTAAAAAAATATATATCAACCGAAACATCTCTGTTGTAATATGTTAATATTAACGGCTCCCCGGGGAGTTGAATCCGGTCCTTGTCTGCAAAAATTTGTACTAGAAATATTGTTGATAAGTCCACCTGATCCATCTTCCGTTCAATGTACTTCATAGTCCTAACGCTCCTATATAGGTATATATACGCGGGTGCGTGAAAAATTTCAACGCTTATCAGTTCATGGTTTACCTCTTCGTTCTAATTCTCAAGGCACTCTCTTAATACCCATCCACAATTCCTCTTTTTTCTCTAACTCATATAGTGTCCATGCGGCTCGACTGTGGAATCATCTCCCACCCACCATCAAAGATGTTACTACATTATCTCTATTTAAATCACGTCTGAAAAAACACCTCCTTTCTCTTCCTTAATCTCTCCTCCTTTCCTTTTTCCTCTTTCCTCTTTTTTCCTTTTTCCCATTGAGTAATAGTTTTGATTTAAGGTAATTTATAATCAAATACGTTTATTTCTATTTTTATATACTTTTAGCTTTTTAATCTTTTTTTTTCTATTGAATATGTTCTGTAACTTGAATTATAAAAATAAAACTTTTATTTTATTGGTTGGTTGGAAGAAATTGCCATTTGGCAATAAGCCCGCCAATGTACAAATAACATTATGTACAAAAAGTTAAATAAATAAATAAAATCCATTAAGAAGTATAGAAATTGAAAAAAAAGATATTTTCAGGCGTTGAAATTTCTCGAGAAATATATATATATATATATTTTTTTTAAATAAAATGGCGTTGCATAATAAATTGTGTGCTTTTGCCAATGTCATGTTGAATTATTTTATAAACCAACTGGTTCGTAGTAAGCCGTACGTATAACCAGCAACCAGGCCCGGTTGGACCCCGACGGTGCTTGCAGACCCGACGGTTGTCGGGTCTGCAAGCAACATAAACATAGGTAAGTCTAACAGTTCCGAGAAAGTTCTCTCCTTTCTCGTTTCAAAACTAAAAAGGAGAATCCTCCACTCATACTCATGCTACTGTCACCGATCCAACGACAGGCTCAGTCGGGCACTACAAATCGATTCTGTTATTTTTTTAATTTAAGCAAAAGGTTGTATATAGATGGATTCCTGCTCGCTAAGATGAGTTGGATATTTGTAGGAAGGGAAATGAGTGGAGCCGAAGTCTTGAAAAAGGAATATATTTATTAGGGATGCGCGCAATTAAAGAGACCTATCCATATTTTATCTCAATAGTATTTATTTTTTATTATTATTGTGTTTTAGATAGTTAGAACAAATTTAATGTAGCTATGCAGACAGCAGCCAGCCATAGTAAAGTGAAACTGAGATAATATCACTTGTTAAAAAAGAGTAAATAATCCAATTTACACAACAGTTTGAATGTTTTTGACTTTTACAAATGAAAAACAATGAATACATTAGTTGTTTTATACTACAAACAAGAATCTTACTATGTACTTGACCAGTTTAAATGATTTTTAAAGTACTGTAAAATATTTCTAGTGTTGTGGGTGTTTTCAGCAAATTGAGAAATGCGGTTTTTGTGATTGACACTATTTTTAGAAGGTAAATTTTACATGTTTTTGTATGAAAGCGGTCCGGCTGTTTTTACCAGAACAAAGAATTTACCTTACTTGATAACACTAATATCGATTTTTTTCAAAATTGTGGACTGGCTGCTTTCTGCATAACTACATTCAATTGATACACCTCCCCCCTCTATCACACAAACCCCCCTCCCAAGCACCTCCCTCCGTGAGCCCCTTGTTGAAAAATTGACAGCTTATCCCTGGATATATCCTGCCACCCCACTACCGAATTTGATCACACAGACATCCTACGAGCTATTTTGGATAAGGATATTTTTTAAGGAGGATAAATAATAAGAAAAGGTTCATTTTATATTCTGCGTCACTTTATTGCAATAAAAGCGGATAATTCTAAGAGAAAACGCTTACAAAGGATTGAATACAATATACAAGAAGGAATCTCAAAATACACTTCACACAGTTTAAGTTTTGTTTTGTCTTAACTAAAATATCACGTCCATTTATTAACATACTAAATATACATTATAAAGCTAGGCTATTTGCACACGATTTCATCAACAAAATAACTGATAGCATACCATGGAAATAGCACAGTTTTTTCACCTAAAAAAATACTTTCAAGCTGGGCCATATTTCAACGAGGCAGTGAGAGATAGGCCGATGTTTGTCTATTAGTACAAACTTGAATTTTGGGAAAAAAAATTCAAATCGATTAATATTGATATGCATTTTTAAATCTCTTATTGTTATTTTGCCTGCAATGTGATTCTGAACTTCTCGCGGGGTAGGGAAAGCGTTGTTAAGCATGTAAATTACATGTTATACATGAGCGCTTATTTTCTAATATATATTTATAGTTATGTCATTAAATGAGGAAGTTCGAGTATAAAAATTATTTAATTGATAAAAATGAACTTCTTTGAACACGTCACAAGTTAACCGAAATCAACCAATGACAGAGTTAACATATTACAACAGAGATGAAGAACATTTTAGAGAAGTTAATATAGAAGTCTAGGGCTTATGACCTGTCATTGGCTGGTTTGAGTGGCCACTTGACACACTAACATTCACCATTCTGCCAATATTTGAACATCTATATTCCTTAAATTCTTTCATCTGTTGATGTTTGTGAAGTTAAAGGGCTGAAACCTTTATTTAAGCGGGAGAAATTCATCTAATTGAATTGTTTCACCTACATACTAGGGAATGCCTGAAAATTTCTACACTTCTTCTTGGACCAGGTGGATTTATCAAAAATATTTTGAGTTTTTCCAATTTTTGTAGATATGGACTGGGTAGAACTCGCTGAAGAGCTGTTAATATGAACATATTACAGCAGAGATGAAGAACATTTTAGAGAAGGTAATGTAGTAGTCTAGGCATCTACATAAGCCAAAAATCAAGAATCAGGTTGTGGTCCCGTGGCTAGCGTATCGGACTCGCGGATCAAAGGTCCGTGGTTCGAATCCCACTCTACCCCAACTTGATTCCCATTTCCTAATAGTGAGTTATTTACAACTCGTTGAAAATGGCCCACAAAATTAAATATTTGCGTAAATTATAAGAACGAAAATATTTCTTTTTTTTTGTAAAAAAAAAAAAAACTTGAAGGTAGTAGTGTATTTTTGTAATCGCTCGAGAAAATTTATATTTAATATTACACAGTGTGTAAACGGGCCACTTTAACCAGGCAATGACAGGTCATAAGCCCTGTAGATGCCTAGACTTCTATATTACCCTCCCTTAAATTATGTTCATCTCTGTTGTAACAGCTCCCCAGGGAGTTGAATCCAGTCCTTGTCTACAAAAATTTGGACAAACCCAAAATATTGTCAATGACAGAGTGTTGTGATACGTTTCCGGTTACCGGGAGCCAACCCATTGACAACTCACCGTCGAGAACTTGTGACGACACAGTCGGAGTCATTTCAAAATCAAAAAATAAAAAATCATAGGGCTGATAGTACGATACATAAAAATTTATTTTATTTGTCTATTGACAAATAAAAAAAACCACTCTAAATATTCATGCATTTTAAAAGTTATACCACACTTGTGAAAATATCATTCTATACTATGTTACTTAACATTGAAATTGACTCTTTTGCATATCATCGTTCCCTTCCAGACCAAACGGTGCATAGAACACTCACCGAAAAGCGAATGCAGCGTATTCCTTCACATTAAGGCAAAATAAACATATTTTTTACTGGATTTGCGTGAAATCGTGTGCAACTATGATGAAATACTATTCAAGATGTAGCTCAGAGCTATCTTGCACCTTCTTCATCAAGTTCCACCATAAAATATGTTTTGAAAACAAATATTTATACAATCGATAGCACCAATTATGTTCAATACAATTTGCTTAGAAATCTAATAAATATGTCTGTAATATTTTTATATATCAGGCCCTACAATAGAAAAACAAAACTTTTTTTTACTATTTGGAATTAACCCATTGCAACACAAAGCCGGCAAATCGCCGGCCAAAATCAATTTGTCACTGACACACAAAGCCGGCGATTCGCCAGTTTGCCTTTGAAGTGATTTTTTCAACTATAAAACTGAATGACAATAACTTTGTTCATAAAAATGACATAACTAAGTATATTTCGGTTACTGATTTTATAATAAAATGTAATAATTACAATTTATTTCACATTATTTATTACAAAATATTAATTTAGTCTTAATGTTATTTGTAATAAAAAAAAATGTGTCAAAATTAAATAGTGTGTTGTATGAACTAATTATGTCATCTTCATTAGTGGGGCAATGGGTTAATAAGGGTCAATGAAATACTGTTGAGTAAAAAAGGGATGAAAATATAACTAAATGTGAGATCAGTGTAAACGGAGATATTCTGAATTAGGTAGAAGAATTTGTGTATCTGGGAAGTATGTTTACCAGGGATGGAAAGAAAGAAATTTATTGAAAGGAGGGTGAGTGCCGGGAACAGAGTGAACGGTGCACTTAAATCAACTTTGGCAAATAAATGTTTGTCGCAAGAGGCAAAATTAGCGGTTCACAATGGAGTCCAGGTCCCGAACGTGATGTATAAGAGCGAAGTATGGACATGGAAAAACAGGGATGAAAGTAGGCTGAATGCTTTCAAAATGCGATCTCTCAAGCAAATGTGTGGTAAAACTATGTACGATAAATGCACAAATGTTGAGATCCGTGCATTATGTAGGGCTGAGATAAGTATTATTGACAAAATCAAGAAAGGAGTTCTGCGCCGGTTTTGACATGTAGAGCGAATGGACAGCGAAGAACGGCTAAAAATATTTACATTGCGAATTTTGATGGATGCAGAAATAGAGGAAGACCGAGAATGACATGGCATGACCAAATTCAACAAATACTTGAAGATGGACATGGATAAAAGTCAGAATAATCGGCGCGCGTACATGAGAAGATGTATGAATGTAGAGGAGCGAGATCTGTATACAAAGATATGTGGCATTCTATCCTCTCTGCCTACCCTTGCGGAGAAACTGCATGATGGCTTGTTTGTTTGTTACATTTTTAATGTTAACAATATACATTAGTTTTTGGTACATTTCAATCATCTGATTATCTACTTTCCCCAAATTCCTTATAATTTCGACCCATTTATTTCTTTTCACTGGATTTTGGGAATGCAAAAATAATATTAACTCACATTTATTATATTTTAAAAACATGTTCCTATCAGTGCAGTCCTGTAAGTAAGAAGATCTTCGCAATTTACAAAAAATGAAATTTATATTTGAATATTAATTGTTAGATGCAAGACCTTGAACTGATAGATGACTCTGTGTACCTCGACTCGCTTATTTTCAACAACGGCAGTTGCAGACCTGAGATCGGTCAGGATTCAAATGGCCAAAGAAGCAATGAACTGTTTGGAGAAGATTTGGCGAGATCGAGGTATATCAATGAACACAAAAAACTGTTGATGGAAGCCCTGTTATTCTCCATTTTCCTATATGGGGCTGAAACATGGACATGCGTACCTACGAGAGGAAGATGATCGATGCATTAGAGATGTGGTGTTGGAGAAGGCTGCTGCGTGTGCCTTGGACAGCCAGAAGGTCGGATGCATCGATACTGGAAGAGCTCTTACAACTCGTCTGTCAGTGGTATGTCTAAGAAGGATACTGTCTTTCCGTGGACATATTGCTAGATGTGAGCCACACAATCTAGAAAAGGCAATAATGTCTGGCCGAGTTGAAGGTAGGAAAAGCCGGGGTAGAATCTCATATAGATGGACTGACCAAATAAAGGAGACTACGGGGCTAAAATTTGAGGTGTCGGTTCGTCGAGCTGAGGACAGATTGGAGTGGAACAGACTAATCAGAAGTGTTCACGGTGGTCACGATCCTCAGCATTGAGGGACTGACTTGGAAGAAGAAGTATCGCTCATAAACAAATATTTACCAATGAAAAGTTACACACTCCTGTTTATCCAAAAAGTTTACGCTCTTTCATGGCACAAGCAGGCGATTTGGTTTCAATTCTAAACGTCACACCTGGCTGGCGGTCGAAAGATGACTAAATACGCGTTGGGGATGAGTTAAGTTTCATCATTTTTGAGGGCTCATGGCATGTCTATGTGTATTAATATTGCAATGATAGATACTAAACATATTTTAAAATCTGTAGTCGATTATTTCACTATGGTATATACAAAATACAGCATACATTATCTAAATATTTAAAAAACAAAACAATATTCAGTGATTCTCACATGATAATTGAAGCAATTATCTATTTGGTACAATGAGAATACAGTATTATACTATTCCTAGCATTTTTAAAGAAAAAATATGGTTGTGACAACGCATTTAAAATAAGCAAATGGTCACCCACAAAATCGAGGTTAAAAACTTATGTATCTACTTAGAAAAAATACTTATTATTTAGTAGTTATTGCACTAAAAAAGACAGATTTTCATTTTTGCAATGCTAAGAATAACAAAAATATTTTCAGTACAAATATAATTCAATACAAATGTGAAATACGTTGAAACCAAAGGTCCATGAAGTCCAAATATTTTTTTTAAATATTGTACTAAATTATAATAAACTGGGAAGATGACACAGATATACGAAATCAATATAATAATCACATACCTAGATTTTTTTTGACATTGAATAATATCAGTGCTACGGGAAATTGGATATAAAAATGTTTTCTTAAGTGCGGTAAAAATTAGAGCATTAAATTGTACGGCGAAGTTTCTTGGAAATGTATGAAAAAAATCATAAAAATGATTTTAATAAAAACTACTTTCAACGACAGTTTTTCCGAATCAACCAATGATAAAGCGTTGTTATAGATTTTCGGTTCACGGGAAGCCAATTAACCAATCAGCAGAACTCACCGAAGAGAGCTGGTGACGTAATACGCGGAGTAATTTCAAAATTACAAAACATTAAAAAATCATAGCACTGATAAATCGATACGTTGTCATAAAATCCTGTCTGTGCACATTCACACGATGACAATGCGGCTGTACGCGGTAGTAGGGGGTAATCGCTGTTCCGCGGAGATAGTAGCCCGTCTATCTCGATGACAATGTCTCGGAACAATGTTGCTGTTTAGCAATTTGTAGGTTATTTTGACACGTGGACAATGGTCGAGTCCTGGTACAAAACAATATCGTATTGTTGTGTAAACAGCCTTTTATGGACCTGTCATTGTGTGGTTTAAGTCATAGTTCTACCAAAAACAGACACATTTCTTTGATTCTTTCATCTGTTGATTTCTCTATAGTAGGGGTAGGCAGAGAGGATAGAATGCCATATCACTCTGCTTTGCATACAGACCTCGCTTCCTCTACATTTACACTTCTCATAAACGCACGCCGATTATTCCTACTCTTGATATGTCCATCTTCAAGTATTTGTTGGATTCGATCATGCCATGTCTTTCTCGGTCTTCTGCATCCATCAACATTCACATCGTAGATCCTTTTAGCCGTTCTTTCGCTGTCCATTCGCTCTACATGTCCAAACCAACCCCTTTCTTGATTTTATCGACAATGCTTTTCTCAGCCTTACATATTTTAGCATAATTCGCTGAAGTAAAAAAGCTGAAACCTTTTTTGGGGTGAGATTATTCTGAATTTTTACAAGATTAGTTAAGAAATTTATTTATATTTGTATTCTTAATTCGTAAAACAAATTTTCCTAAAACATTTACATACAATTTTAAAATAATGCATTAATAGTACGTCTTATATTACTGGCATTGTACACAGATATGTCTAATATTCAACTCCTCACAACCAATTTAGCACACAAAACTTGTTTATTATTTATTTTAAAAACTAAACGAGAATGATAAATGTCAATTAATCGACGAATACATGAACAAGGTAAGGGACAATTTATCATTTAGTTATATTCGGAAATCATTCATATTGTCCTTAAGCTAACAACACTGCGAAAGTTATGTTTTGTCCCATTTTATAAAAATCGATATTATCATTAAGAATTATTCACTTATAAAGTGACGACAAGTTTAAAAGGTAAATAAAAAATTATAGTCAATCTGTTAAGCTGGAAAATTAAGTTATGATTTGATGTATCATTATTTAATTACATGAACATTGTAAAAAGGTGCCCATATTTTATTTATTTATTATACGGCACAAGCATAGAATTAAGAACAGTCCAGAACCGCATACGCACATCAAACAGAAGGCGACTCAATTACTCATAAATGAGTAGGTTTACGTTTTGACCAATTAGTTTCATTATAGACGTCGCTCAGTACGCAACTCCTGATTTGAATTCAACTATGCCGTGTTGTGTCCTTTTAAAGTTTATAAATACTGCTAGGATCTTAAAGAAACAGGATGCAATAACATTTCATCTGTAATTGCAAATGAATGTGTATATTTTTGTCGAAGAAACAAAATGGAAATTTTGTTAGTGTTTCGAAGGTAGAATTTTTTTACCCTACTTTGCTCATCTAATAAAAGAACTAATGAAAATTAGACCTCGGATTAAACAACGCCGTGGGGGACATTTGAACGACATTATCTTTAAAACATCAACTATTATTTAACATGATATAAAAATTTCCGTTTTATGTAAAATAAAATTTGTTTTATATTTTAAGTTCAAAGTTCATTAATTCAATGACTCTTATTGAATGACCCTTTACTTATCTACTCTGTTGTGTCGATCAATGTTTCCGCATGCACAATAAAATTTTAGAGAAATTAACAGATTACTTTTTTAGTACCTTACATTTGTGTAATGATTTTTTTTTCCCATCAAGCAACATTACCCGGCGACTTCACGAATACGCGCAGCGAAAGCAAGATGGAGTGGGGGAATTATTGGACACAGTCCGATGTATTCAAATATGATTCTACGCTCCTTCTGGACTATTCTAAATTCTATGGGCACAAGTGCCTTTTCCAATATAATAATATAATGGGTTAGTTAAATATACAAATTTAAAAACAATATTAAAACATGGGTATAAAAAGAAGAAAAAAATAACAAAAATATATATATACAGTAAAACCTCGTTTTTACGTTCCCACTTTTTTCCATGCATTCTCATTCAAATATTCCCCCCAATTAACATTTTGTGCTTTTTTCATAACCCCGGTTTTACGTCAAATCAAGGTAAATAAAAAAAAGTGTAAATTATTGTCTCAAACTAAATTCAAAGTAGGTGCAGTGTAATTGACCATTTTGTTTAAGTGTCTAATTTTGACATTTGATTAAATAGTGACAGGCAGTTGACGCATGTTTGGGAAGAATAAAGTCTTTACATCAATAAATTACGATGCAGAAAGTTTAAAAAAATTGGCAATAGAAATATTATTTGATGTTTTAAACATAATCGAAAAGGAGATAGTTTAAACAGTTACCATAAAAGTGTGAAACAGTTTTGCCGCGATGTAAATGACAATTGAAATTTTGTGGTGCCATACCAAAAAAAGTGATACTATTTAAATAAAATTTCCCAATATTTAGGGAAAAATAGTTGTATGCATTTTATGCAAATTAAAAATTTTATTTTCGTGTTTTTAAGGTCAAGTACCTAGATACAATTAAATTTACATTTTTTTTAAATTCAATAAAAAAACACATGGTAGTATTGCTTGAAAAAATACAAAATATTTTAAATTAAATAATTGGTTAATATAAATAATCCCCAATCATGACAGTTCTTACAATTTTTCTGCAGTATATTTAGTATAGTCTTGTACAATAATTATATTTCAAAGAAATTTAATTTTTTCATACATTTTTCATTTCCTCACTTTAAAGTTTTCCTCAGTTTTACACTTTTTTGTTGCTCCCTTGAAAAACGTAAAACAGGGTTTTTACTGTATACATATATATATATAAATATACATGTATGTATGTCAGCATACAAAATATAAAAAAGTCCGTATATATGAATATAAAATGAGTTAACACCAGCTCGTTAGCGTAAGTAGCTTTTGCAAATAATTAGTTGATCGTTACTATAGAACATCATAAAACATTTAAAGAGAGATGATTTGAATTCCCAGAGACTTGAGTTAAAAATGTCGATATGAGAGGTACATTCGTGTCCTAGGCTGTGTACACGCGGTATTATAGAAGGGTGACAATAATATAGTAATAGAGTATTGTTATAAGTTACTCCTAACTAAGGCAGAAAGCAATGTTTGAAGGTAGTGGATGGAATAAATACGCTTAATTTAATCCTTACATTTTACTGAAAGCTCTACCTTATAACGCCTTTAAATGTAATTAAATAAAATGTTTATGTATAAACTGTCCCCCATTCAAAACTCTAAGTCTAATTCTTCTTCAATTCAATAAAATAAGCAGTTTTTTTGTCGTTCGGTAATAAGAACAAAGATTACATATGCAGTGTTGTTAGCTAATCGACGATATTTAAAAATTACAAATAAAAAACATATTACAACAGCGGAACTTTTTAGAGAAGGATATATGGAAGTCTAGGCATTTACAGGACTTCTGACCTGCCATTGGGTGGTTTATGTGGCCACAGTCATCATTCTTATTCCTTAAGTTCTTTTATATGTTGATTTTTGTGAAGTTAAAGAGTTGAAACCTTCATTGAAGGGGGTTTAAGCTCTTTGACTTATTTATTTAAAAATCACAAGTTAAACCGGTGTCATTTGAGGGTGCTGTAAATAGCTTCGGAAATAATAGGCGTGTGTGAGATCTCTTCCGCGGCGCTTTCTTGAGTAAACTTTATGTACGACAGACTCGGCATCTTCTCTTCTCTCGAGTCCAAGGAAGATTTGCTGATCTCCGAATCGTAGGCCGAGCTGTGGGTCACCTCCAAACGTATGGCGTGGTTCTTATCCGACCGACTGAAGATGTTAGCGCCGATTTTGTTGTCTTTTTCTAGAGAATTCCCGGCGGAGAATCCGCCGGACCCACTGAGAGATGAATACTTTTGCGAAACGTTTTCCGATATCTTTTCGTCGGAATCCGAATCAACGAAATCGGAATCGACGAAATTGTCGTCGTTGATTTGGTGCGGGTTTCTTTCGATTACGACAACTTCTATGTGTCTGAATTTGTTTTCGACCTTTTGAACTATTGGCTTGTTTTCGTCCAGTTCAATGTTGACGAAAGATGTGTTTCTGAAGATCTCCTTCTCGAACGATATTAGGTCTTCGTTTAGCTTTTTGTTTTTAATTTCTGGGTTGCAGATCTCCGCGTAGATGTTGTCTGATTGGTCCGAATCTTGCCTTTCGTGATTTCCTCTCCCGCTGATGGCGTCAGCGACTTGGCCATAAGGAAGGTCTTCTATCACTGGGAGTTTTCTGTTTTGGATGGATGATATTGATCTCTTTAATTTTCCGTGGTCAGAAATTGGAACTTCGCGATTAGATTCAACCTCCACTTCGATTTCTTTAATAGCGCTAACATCTGAATCACTTTGTTTCTTGCCATTTTGAACCACGCTCAAAGGCTTTCCAACGACATTGGTCGGTTCTTTTTTATCTTTTCCGTGAAGCAAATTTGACGTTGATTTGCTGAGAACTCTTTTGGTCTTGACGTGAAATTCGGAGCACAGTTTTTCAGTTATAAAGGATTGCTGATTCAACATCACTTGATTGTTGGAATCACTCCGACTGGATCCAGTACCGAAAGCGTTCAAATCTTCGCAACTGTGAATTTGGTCGAAGGAAGATGAAGAGGCAATGTCACTTTTTTCTGGAATAAGATCTGGTCGAATCCTTTGACGTCGTTCAAATCTTGATATTTTCTGTTTTCCTGTTTCAACTTCTAGCCTCTTGGCGCAATTGCCTGTGTAGATCTGTTTCTTCTTAAGACTGGAGTCATTTTCCGAGTAGTAATTGATCTGCTCTACACTGAGGTTCTTTTTCTGTCCTAAATCTGATAATCTGTCATCTGTATCCATAATGCCTGTTTGAACAGATACGGACTTGGTTAAGACCCTCTTGGGTTCTATCCGACCGGAGCTAGAACTGATACCAATATCTGAAGACGTGGTTAAACTTCTGTAAGACTGCCACTTGTCGGAAGACACATCTTCGATTCTTCTATTCATCCTCAAAGGGCCGAATCTATCCTCGATTAACTTGGACATGTCTTGGTACCTTTCCATCGAACCAGTTTTGTCGCTGTATGGATCAAACGGATCTCTATATTCTCTGTACTTGTCTAGTTTATTTTCATCGGCTTTATCATCTGCGAGTCTCTCCGTACTCCTCAGAATCTTTAAATGTTTGAACCACTTGGAAATTTTCGGTTGATTCGTATTACTTTCCCTAAAGACCCTCATTTTATCTTCGTTGAATTGTTTTTCCTTCTCTTCTTCTTTCTTCGCTACTTTTTTACTTTCTTCGTCGCTGTAGAGATCAAAGCTCATATTTTCTAGTTCGTTTTTGCTAATAAATATGATAGAACCTTCGTTTTCATCAGGAATGTCTTTGAGAACTTTGTCGCTTTTGCCAAAGAGTCTCGAGGCATCGACCTTTAAGCCTTGGAAGGTGAACCGTTTTTCTTTTTCGAATTTGAGACCGCCGTGAGCAACTTCATTTCTCGTCCTCTTGTTTACAAAGCCCTCGTTGATTTCCGGCTCTATCGGGTCTAGTTTTTTAGGGGTTATCTTTTCTCTCGGTGGTAAGTGGTCATTTAAGTTCTCCGGCATAGCGAATGTGATTTGTCGGATCCAAGAATCAACGTTGACTTGGCAGTAGGTAATGGCTTTATGCACTCGCGAGGAGAGGAACATTCTCTTCTCGGATTCGAAGCCGAGATGGGTCCTCTGCAGTTTGCTGTCGGTGTTGAGGGAGAGAAGAGTGAGTGTCGGGATCCGGGCAGAATCTGGTAATGTGGACATCACTATAACTGCTTCTGTGGTGACTGCTCGAAGGAGGAGAGTTCCTAGAATGAAAAGTAAAAACATTAGACATAATTTATCTTTTTGATGCTATGATATGTAAACAGCCATGTAATAACTGGAGAGTTTTAACAAAGTTCTTCGAAGGATTCTGATGCCAAAATCATTTTAATTCGCTTATAAAAGATAGCATTTGTAGTGAGAGTTTGTATTAGGATTGATGGATATACCTAAATTATGTCTAAATTCAGGTTTTCCATAAAGATTAATATACCTAAATTAGAGTACAAAGTGAGGGTTGCTATTAATATTGAAATTTACACCTAAAGCCTAAAGTGAGAGTTTCCATTGATATGTTTATACTTAGAGTCTGAAAATGAGGAAAGCCATTAAATGATATACCGACCTGGAGTAAGAGTCTGAAGTGAGATTTATATTAAGATCCAACAGACCCAAAATGAGAGCGAGGAAAGTGAGAGGATTCCATTTTAGGATTAAAATTCCCATTGAAATGAGTTTCACTAAGATTTGATAGACCTAAAGTGAGAATCTGAAGTGAAGGATTTCATTAAGATTACAATATCCACCAGAAGTGTGAGTCTCTATTGAGTTCCAATAGACCTCAATTGAGAATAAGGATAAAAATTGAATGATACACCTACTTACAGTACGAACGTCCTGAACGCTCTCTAGGGAAGAGAGAAAGCGTTGCTAGCACATAATTTACGTACTAATTATATGCCACCAACGCTTTCTTTACCCGCGGTGTTCAGAATCACACATCAGAAGTGAGTTTTATTGAAATCTAATAGACATTGAGATTGAATATTATATCGAGAGTTTCATTAAGATTTGATACACTTAAAAGGAGAGTCTGAAATGAGGAAATTTATTGAGATTACAAGAAAAGGAAATAATGGGAACTAGCGGGTAAAAATAATAAAATGACTAATCAGTAAAAAAGGCAACACATTTCGATAAAAGATCTTAACAACTTTCTAGCTTTTCGATTGATTGATATTCACCTGAAGTGAGAGTCGGATGGGGCGGAGCGGGTCCAGCCACGAGCCTCACCCTCAAAGGGAGGGGCTTCCCCAGCAGCCCCCCGCTTCCCCCTCCCAGCCGGCACAGCCCTCCCTCCCCGCTGGCCGCCCCCACGGGGTAGAACTCCCCCTTGGTAGAGAGAGGCGCATACAGCTCCTGCGAGAGTAAATCAAATGATGATAAATCCTCATCAGCACCTGGAGGTGCGTAGGGCGCTACATTGATAAACAGTATACAAATATAATAATTTTGAAAACCGGAAAAGGGAAACGACACAGAAAATTAACTTTTTTTTATTATTATTATTATTTATTTATTTAGTTCTATGTATTTACATAGTCTAATATATATTTACAACACAATATTTACATCTATACTTATTCTAACATTATTTATCACTATTATACACTTAGTATCCTAATTTATAATGTTAACTGTTTCATATGTACATTTTCATTAATTATATTCACTATTTACTACCTAATATTTTTCACATATATACTTTTTACATTTAATTTTAAATATATTTACATTAATTTCATTTTTTATGCTTTCTGGCATTTCTTCAAATAGTTTTATTCCCTTGTACATAAGGCAGTTCTAGGACATTGCTTTTGATTTCTTTTCCAGTCTTATATTTTGAGATCCTCTTGTTGCATAGTTTCTATGAAAGAACTCATTATTTTTTAGTTTATTTTGAAAATATCTCGGAACTATTCCTTTAATAATTTTGTTTATTTCATTGGCAACATTGAATTTGATTCTTTGATCAATTGTCATGATATCTAGAAGTTGAATCATTTTCTTAACATTTGTTCGTCTCCCACATCTTAATATTATCCTCATCGCTTTGTTTTGTATTATTTGGAGTCTCTTTAGATCTCCTTCATTACTTAAATATAAAATACTGGAGCAATAATCAATGTGGGGAACGATAATACTTTTAAATATCAGCAGAGAGGTTTTAATGTCTAATTTATTCCTTATCCTTCCTAACAGGGATACCTTCTTTGCGATTTTCTTACTCGTATAGTCTGCATTTTTTGAAAAAGATAATTTAGAGTCAATCCAAACTCCTAGATTTTTTATGCTTTCAACATTCTCAAGAACTTCTCCATCAAACATTCTACTAAATGTTATTAAATATTTGTATATAACCACTTACCGACTTTTCTATGTCTACCAGTTTTGAGACGTACCTGTCTCTTCACAAAATCAATTTTAAGCATGACTTTAACAAAGATACAGGAGTTAAAATCTAAATATAAATAATAATGTGTGGTAAAACTATGTACGATAGTTGCACAAATGTCGAGATCCATACATTCTGTAAGGCTGAGACAAGCATTATCGACAAAATCAAGAAAGGAGCTCTGCGCTGGTTTGGACATGTAGAACGAATGGACAGCGAGAGAGCGGCTAAGAATATTTACAATGCGAATGTTGACGGATGCAGAAATAGAGGAAGACCGAGAAAGACATGGCATGACCAAATCCAACAAATACTTAAAGATGGACAGGTCAAAAGTCGGAATAATCAGCGCGCGTGCATGAGAAGATGTATGAATGTAGAGGAAGCGAGATCTGTATGCAAAGATAGAGTGTTGTGGCGTTCTATCCTCTCTGCCTACCCTTACGGGGAAACGGCGTGATGGTTTGTTTGTTTGTATAAATAATGAAGGGTTAAAAGTAAATACAGAAATATTACAAATTTGCAAAGCTTAAAAAAATTGTTACTTTGATCAATAAATAATCAAACAACCATTCAATATGGGCCAGTTATACGATGTTCCAATGTAGTGGTCACCCTATATCTAATAAACTCACGCCCCTCCCTTGATCCCCTCCCTCTTTTTTCAACTATTTCTCCCACAACATAAAACATTTTCGTAACCTAATCAGTGCATGCGTTTACTAAAATGCATTCGCAAATGCATAAAATGCGCGCTGTGCAACAACTATGGTGAAGGTGTATAGTGGGTTTTGCATGTTGGTTTAATTGGTGTCCTGACGAAGAGACGGGTACGTCTCGAAACCGGTAGACAAAGAAAAGTCGGTAAGCGGTTATATACAATATGTAATAACATTTAGTAAAATCGTTTCAGTTTTGAGGTGCGGAAAACGAAACAAAGAAACGTCGATTTTATTGAATTTAGTTAGGCATAATAAGTCCGACGTGCAGTTTGTTGTCTTTTTCGCATAATATCGGGGAGGCATCAGCGAGAGAGTGACAGAAAAACTGTATTTAAATACCTATTTATCACATTTCTCTGTCACTGCATTTCGTCAATATAAAATTATTTGGTTTTTCTATTTAGTTTTTCTACTTAGTTTTTCGTATTTTTTATTTTCTCTCTATCTATCCTCGCCTCTGTTGTATACATCATGATTTGGTCTGACACGCGTTTTGTATATCCGAATTATGTTTCCAATAATCATGTGTTCATTGTACTATACGACATTTCTTAGGCATCCAGATGTTTACTAACTGAGATGGATATGTTCTCATCATCACTATGGCTGCATCATCTGCATGGCATGTGATGTTAATGACCTTATCTCCCTTAGTAGATTTACGACTTTTTTTTTATTCTTAAAAGCGTTTTTTATATATATTTATTCTGCTTGTGTAAGAAAAGGTTTTAGGCGTATATATTGTTGTACTATATTTAGTTATAAAGGTGCTAAACTTGCTTTGTTTCTTTGTTGTTCTCAATATGTGTTATTTTCTAAATGTTAATATTATTTATGTCCCGAATTGAGTTGTTGTAACTCCTGGGAATGTAATTCAACGTATTATACTTGTAAAATACTTTGTGTTATATGATTTATAAATAAAAACAAGTATAAAAAATATCACGTTTAAATTCAGTAGCTAAACATTAGTGGGACCGCCGCGTCATACTAATATCTGCTCCCACGCATCGCCCAACGCTCCACTCATAGAAAAACGGGCTGCCTTGATACGGGGAAGACTTGATACGTCAACTCAATACAATCACTAATTTGCTGTAAAATAATGAAGGATCATATATTTTTATTTATTTATTTAACTTTTTGTACATAATGTTATTTGTACATTGGCGGGCTTATTGCCAAATGGCAATTTCTTCCAACCAACCAATAAAATAAAAGTTTTATTTTTATAATTCAAGTTACAGAACATATTCAATAGAAAAAAAAATGATTAAAAAGTTAAAAATATATAAAAATAGAAATAAATGTATTTGTTTATAAATTACCTCAAATCAAAACTATTACTCAATGGGAAAAGGGAAAAAGCGGAAAGAGGAAAAAGGAAAGGAGGAGAGATTAAGGAAGAGAAAGGAGATGTTTCTTCAGACGTGATTTAAACAGAGATAATGTAGTAACATCTTTGATGGTGGATGGGAGATGATTCCACAGTCGAGCCGCATGGACACTATATGAGTTAGAGAAGAAAGAGGAATTGTGTAATTATTACTCCAATATATTACTGACTAATTTGTTGTATTTTTTTTATGTGCCCTCTTGTTCTCTTCATTTGGAAAAAAACGGACGCAACTTATGTTAAGACCCAAACTCTCGATACTATAATTGGATACCTGGACACTCAAACGCAGACGGTAACGAGGCAGCTGATGAATCGGCAAGGCTGGGAGCTGAGACAGCCTCAATAGGCCATGGGCCAGAAAGCAAAGCGTAATGCTCTCGCAGAAGTACCTGGTCAGGACCATGCGAAGAAACTGGTAAAAGGGTACCCGCAAAGGTTTGCTTTCGACCTAGTAAAGCTCAGCTTAGAGCTCGCTCAGGGCACTGCAGATTGAACAAGCACCTTGCTAGAATGAGGAAGTTCAGTGTTTTTTTTTGAGTTTTTTATTTGTTAAAAGACTGTTAAACTACGTCAAAACAATTTGTTTTTAATTTTTATGTATCGTATTATCGGCGCTACGATTTTTCAAAGTTTTGTATTTCTGAAATAACTCCGCGTGTAACGTCAGAGGTTCATTTCCGCTTATTCTCATTCAGTTCTTCCTATTGGTCCAGAAGCGACAAGCAGACCGGAAATCTTCCATAGCTCTCAGATCATAGGTTGATTAACATGAACCAGTGACGTCATTTAAAGTAGTGCGTTTTTATCAAAGTATTTTTTATTATTTTTTCTGTACATTTTCAAGAAACTTTGTAGTACAATTTAATGCTCTAATTTTTACCCCGCGTAAGAAAACATTTTTTGTATCCAATTTCCCGTAGGGCTGAAGTTCCTCATTATTAATATATTATGCAACCGTGCATGTGTGAAAATATTGAAAATATTGAGCAGTATGTTTATTTAGGTTTAACTATAGATTGTAATTTTAAATGGGATGTACATATTAGAAAATTGTGTAAGCGATTAAGAGCAATTAGTAATAGAATGTACATATTAAAATATTATGTCCCTGTTAATACTTTACGAATTATTTATTTATCTCTCTCTGAATCAATTATACGATACGCCATAACTTCCCGGGGGTTATCAAGTGAAACTAATATTAATTTTATTCAAACCTTGCAAAATTCTATGATCAAATTGCTACTACATAAAAATGTATACCGCCAGAGACACAATATTTCAATATCATTAATGTATAAATCTGTAAATAAATTATCTGTTAGGGCTCTACTTTGGTACAAATTAATTTGTCAGCATGCGTCGCACTCCGAGTATAAACTCAAGTTGGTACATGATTACAACACCAGGTTTACTAGTATGGAAGGGCTAGCTGTTCCTAGATACTGCAATAAATATGGCAAAAGGACACTGCAATACAGTATACCTAAAATATTTAATATGTTACCAAACAATATTAAAAATACTGAGTTAAATACAGGAGTTCGACGTTTGCTCAAATTATGGTTATTAGAAAAAAGTTTTTTGTATTAGTGATAGTTTTTGATTTTTCAAAATGTAACCTGTAATTGTTTTTCAAGTAAAATTATTGTTAATGTAGGCTAAGTGTAAATAATTAATGTAATTTATAAGAACCTGCTGACGAGTTGTATGTATGCAACTCAGCAGGACTTTAATTTAAGAATATTTCGTAAATATTTTTGAAAAATAAATTTAAAAAAAAATAAAAAAAAATGAACCTTTCCGAAACTTCAGATGTAGCAGAGCAGATGAGGAAGCATCTATACACATTCTATGTGAATGTGATGCTTTACATCATGAAAGGAGCCTCATCCTCGGGGGAGCGCTGGTTAAACCTGAGGATGTTAAAGAGCTTGCCCCCTACCTAATAGCCCGATACTTTACGGATTTGGATTTGAAAGGGGAGATTTAGCAAAATAAAACTCTCGCCTTCCACACAGTGGCCAGGCTCTTTATAGACCTGGGCTTGGAGGGCGATAATTGTTCACGCGAATCCAGACCCAAAGACCCAAACTACCATATAAAAGCATTCTATTGCTCACTTGTTCGTCCTCTTTTAGAATATGCCCCCGTGATCTGGTCTCCCTTCTATGTAGGCCGAATCAACCATATCAAATCAGTGCAACATCGTTTGCTAAGAAAAGTAGCATGGATAATTGGCCTCGAGAGGGGAGACTACACTTACGGAGAAATGGAGTCAATGTTAAAAATCTCAAGTCTACAAAAACGTAGAAGTAACATTGACTCCATATTTATGTTTAATTTACTGAATGGCTTAATTGATGTACCATCGTTACTGGAACAAGTGGCATTCAATGTTCCGATCCGCCGGTTGCGAAATAATAATGTGCTGCTCCTTGATCGACACAGCACAAACTATAGCTTGCATGCACCAATGTCGCGATTGTGTCGCATTGTAAATTCGAGACAAGATCTGGACTTTTTTGGTGCAAGTCTTTATAGATTTAAAAAATCACTAAGATAGACCAAATCTTGTCTTGAGTCTTTTTTAATTTTATTTTAAAGGAATAACCCGCTAAGCCTCTATTTTGAGGCTTGTCAGCAGGTAGGATAGAGGGGATATGGAAGAAGGTAATGAAAAATACACCACAACAGCCAGACCAATTGAGAAAAAAATCTTTCTTGGATTTTTTTCTTGCAACACAGATAGCCGTCTAACCAACTGCGCCACGGCGCCTGTCAAGGTAGTAATTTTTATATTTTTTTCGTCCAAGCCTTAATTTTATTTAGTTGTATTTTATTTCATTTGTACTTGTATTTAATATAAGAAAATGTATATACCATTGTTGGAATGGACTGTTATGTCCGTCAATAAATAAATAACAAATAAAAAAATACCTTATCTTCCAAGTAACAAAATGATCCAGATAAATGTTTCAGTTGGAGTATGTACCGATGCGGTCCCCGGTGGGATGGACAAATGGTGATGATAATGTTGTATGCAATGTTGAGTACATCACAACTAACAATCCACAGCGTGTTATTATTTTACTTGTATGGACAAGGCCGTCAGACGTCAGCCGTCAGCCGTCAGCCGTAATATGGCCATAATGGCATAGCAGTGTGCCTCCCGCATGTCGCACAATGTCACTGGCCGCATCCACAGTACGGCACACGTAACTACGCCTTGCGAGACTGTGTTATGAGGAATTGGAACTGAAGAACTAGTCTTGACACACTACTACTGCTACCATCACGCCATTTCCCCGTAGGGGTAGGCAGAGAGAATGGACCGCCACACACGTCTATCCTGGCATACAATCCTAGCCTCTTCCACATTCATACATCTTGTCATACATGCCCTTCGGTTCTGTCTGCTTTTGACATGACCAGACTTAAGATTTTGGTTTTTCTGATCATGCCACGTCTTCCTTGGTCGTCCTCGTCTAACGTTGCCGTTCATTTTTGCCATATATGCTTGTTTTACCATTCTCTCGTCGTCCATTCGTTCTACGTGACCAAACCATCTCAGAGACCCTTTCTTAATCTTATCAATTATACTTGTCTCAGATTTACACTGTCGCCTGATTTCATCATTCGTAACCCTGTCATACATTGATTTCCCGCACATTCGTCTAAGAGATCGCATTTCAACCGCGTTCACTCGGCTTTCATCCTTCTTCTGCCAGTTCCATGTTTCACTTCCATACATAAGTGTTGGGACTAAAACTCCGTTGTGCACTGCAAGTTTAGCTTCGATTGACATATTTTTATTAGAAATTACTGTGCTTAGTGCTCCGTTCATTTTGTTGCCCGCATTCACTCTTCTTTCAACATCTTTTTCTACTCTTCCATCTCTTAAAAACATGCTTCCCAGATACACAAATTCTTCTACTTGCTCGAGGCATTCGTTGTTTACATTTATTATGCAGTCAGTAACCTCACTATCCCTTTCAAATACCATCACTTTTGACTTACTTTCGTTCATCGCCAATTCGCTCTCCAGGCATACATCATACATTCTAGAGACTCACATAATTAATTAATCTCTGCACTTCTTACTAATGATATCTAATGGACACATAACCTTAGGACTACACATCACGAGAACACGCGGATTTTTTTACCACAGTGAGGGACAAAACGAAGGTAATTGCCGGGGCCGAAATGAGCAGCAGATGAAAGTAATGACGTCAGGAGTTCCACTAAATTACTGATGTTTCTACCGTGAGCGATCTGGGTGTTTTGTTCGATTCGAAATTATTATTTAAAGAACACATTACTAAAATATCTAACAAGGCTGTAAAATTATTAGGATTTGTACTTAGAGCCGGAAAAAAATTAAATAATATAAACACATTAAAATATCTTTACATATCTCTAGTTAGAAGCCAACTAGATTATAATTCTCCAATATGGTCACTGGTCACCTTATCAAATTACTTTCTCGGATTCTATTGAGAGAATTCAGAATAAGTTTCTTAGATGTATTAATTTTAAGATGGGTTTTTCTACTAATCAATTAAATTATAACAAAATTTTAGACTCTCTTGAATTAACTAAATTGCAAAAACGAAGAACATCGACCGATCTTACGACTTTATATAAAATAATAAAACCAATGTTTGATACCCCTGATCTACTGAAATCGATTCATTCTATGTACCACCTAGGTTAAGCAGAACATCTACAATATTTTATTGTCAAAATTCTTAAACGGTAGCTCAATATGTTTTTAGATTACAGAATACCGGGAATGAATATGCATCATATTTTGATATATTTAGTTTATCTCTGCCTAACGTAAAACATAAAGTGACCAACATATTTTTATCAAAAAGAGAAAATCAACTTCAGGTGATTGGGTTGGAATAGTTATAATTTGATTGATTAATGTATTTTGTTATTGTATAATTTCTTTAAAATATATATGTATTTCAAGTAATTAATAATGTGTACAGTACGAGTATATTAATATTTCTTACTCGATTTTTTTATATTATTATTATTTTTTTTTTTTTTTTTAATTATTTTTTCACGCCCATAAGGCTTTTACATACATGAAAGTTTTACAAAATATAAGTATATTAACAACATTAAATTTAAAAAATACAATATAAAGCAACAAAAGATAGAACAGTGTTAAGAAGTAAAGTTGGTATAAAAAAAAGAAGATGAGTATATAAACAACATAGATTAAAAAAAAAAACACAGTTCAGTTCAGTTGGTTTAAAAAAAATAACAAAAAAATTAACAATATATATATATATAAAATAAGCTAAAGAAATACAGTTAAAGGTTTAAAGCAGCTACATAATGTTATAAAATACAATATGAACAGAATATTACGTTCTATTTGATAAGGAACATATACATTGATGTTTAAAATTTACAAGACTCACGCTAAAGACATTTTTAAGCACTCTTTAATACATTTTTAAGCACTCTTTATACCACATATATGTAAATGGCAGAAATGCGGTATATAAATAATAAAAAAATGCGAAGGAGTTTGTCTACCTTGGGAGAAAGATCACCCGGGACGGTCGGTCAAAGAGCAAGGTTGACAGCCGTGTGCATCAGGCAAGACTCGCGTTTAACAAAAAATCGAAGATTTAAAAATAAAATCATGTTAATTCTCTTGTTCGTAGCAATTTGGAATTGGGTGATTCACTCATAATGTGTTTTATAAAAATTAAATTGAAATTCTAAACTCTCGACCCTTTCGATGACTTAGTTTGACAGAGTCGGGGGATTTAGGGCATCAAGACATGAAGTGTTACACAGTACGTGGGTTTTTGCAATATTGTATTTGAACCCATGCATGCGGAATACCTATTTAGGCTATCTACAGTGGCCTGAAGACCCCTGACTGAACCGTCAATTATAACCGCATCATCGGCATACTCTAGGTCGCAGAGTTTTCGGGAGGAGGAGATGGATATTCTTCGATCTAGTGGAATTGACTTCCTTAAGATGAAGTCCATGAGAATACATGACTGAGGATAAATGACCCGGCACAAGCAACGCGTTGACAGTTGACACCATTATAGGCGTGAGATGCACACGCAAATCCTGGTTTGACCAAATCTTTGTTGCAAAATAGGATTTATTTGGTTTTTTTTTAAATTTGACCACAGATTTCACAAAATTTGTGTACTACACGACACAATATTCTTGCCAAAGATTTTGCACCATTTTCTGACCCATGTATACGAGCTATATACCAGAAAGACCCGTCATAACATTGACAAGTTACCTCGCTGACTCTAGAACTTAATTGATCATATAAAAACAGTGCAAATTGTAATTTATGTAACGTAATTGCGGACAAATGGTTTTATTTCAATACGTCCACAGTAGGCACCCAGTGCAGTTTGACAAATGACCCCGGATATGGCGCAGTTCCTACCCACGTGGAATTATTAACATTATTGGATTAGTGCTGGTCACACAGGATTCCGACTGGCATTCCTTTATTCTGTTCATTATTCAAACGTTGAATATTTCAAATTGGGTAGTGTTTATAAAACTGTTTCATAATATTTCGAATTTTCGAGAGGATACCATATGACATCGTGCTGCTCTATCTGTAACACGTTGAACAGGGCTGACCTAAATTCCCGCCACGCGTTAGCGGGCGGTACAGCGGGGAGGGGAATGTGCGTTGGGAGGGGAATGTGCGTAAAACATAAAGCACGAAATCCTGATTTTTTGTGTTTATGGCTGAGAAAATGCGACCAAATAGCAAAAAGCACACGTGATAACTGACCAGCATACGAGTATCAAAGATTATTAAACTTTAGAGCGATGAATTGTTATGTTTGTTGTTTGCACGGGGTGAAAGCAAATACAAATGTGAATTATTATTGAAAGAACTCAGCAGAAAAATATTTTAATAATTTTGATACATTCTCTCAACATTATGTGATAGGACTATTATTTTATATTTTATTTATTTATAATACAAACAGATGTACAGGGTAAATTAGTATAGATAAAAAATGTATACATAGTAGGGCCTGCCATCCAATTATATGTATTTACGAAATTATACTGTAATAAAGCGACGACGGCTTAAAGTTTAAACTATATAAATAATAAATGCACTATATATTCAAATAAAAGAAATTTGGACAAAACAAGGAGATAGTGGGAAGGAAAAGAAGGAAATTGATAAGGAGTGGTGAAGGATGATTGAAGGAAAGTAGGAGTAGAAAATTGCATTTGATTAAATGATTAAGAGCAAGAAAAGAGACAAACCGTCTATTCTCTGTTATTCTGAATCAAACCTATTAGTTCTCTTCTGTACCTATTATACGGAGTGTTTTTTTTTAAATTTTCATACATAGAAATTTAATTACAAAAATACACTTTTAAAAAAATACATCTTAAAATTAAGCTATAACATAAATTGGAAAAAATGTCCACAAAGACTACAGCGTCTGAGCGTGGGCCATTCTTTTTTAATTATTAATAAGTTTATAGGATATAAATATGGTATTTATTTATTTATTTGACACTTTATATACATATAAGGGCGGGCATATTGCCTTAAGGCAATTTCTTCCTACCTACCCAAACCGTTCAGTTTGAGAAAATTATAAATACATGGACATATTGAATCTTACAATTTTATACAAATATTAAAAGCAAAGATTAACAAAAATAAATAGACATGAAAAAAATTAACACTACTATGAAGAGAGGAGAGGGGATGGGAAGGAAAGAAGAAAGATAAAGGAACAATTTTCATATTTAGACAGTGACATTTCAATCTTGACTTAAATGTAAATAAAGAACATCGTCTCTAACATTCGTGGGTAGACTATTCCACAATCGAGCGGCTACTACTGCGAAAGAGGAGGCAAGAAAATTAGAGCGATGACAGGGTATTAAAAGGGTTCTCTCGTTACTAGAACGAAAAGATAGTCCGTTTTGTGAAAGGTATGACATGACCACGAAAAGAAAAGAAAAACAAAATTAACATATGCTGATATTACTAAAACATGATTTATTTGCAGTATGCTTTTTGTTTTTAATTTTAAATATATTTTTTTTAAAGCTGTCTATCTGTTCCTTCCATGCTAATGCAAGACCTCAAACCTACTTCAAACTGTACCAGTGATTTAATGTTTTGTAATTCCTTAGTTCTGCGTCCTGGAACTGGCAGTAAACTATCGGATCTATTGCTAATACGATTTAAATTATTACTAAATAATTCCCTATTTAAGTGAACATATTTCAGGCACTGAAATAAACATAATTTTCTAAGACTAAGGAGTCCACTCTCTGCGTATAATTTATTACTAGGAAATAGTCTATGTTTTTTGTACATTATCTTAATAATATTTTTCTGTGCAAGACAAATATATATCAAGGCTATTAAAATTCTTGTTAAATGCTTCACATATACGAGGGATCGTAGAATGTTTCCGATGATTAGTTTTAATAATACGAATATAGAAAATATCAGAGAGTCTAGTCGGTCAGGAGGGGGACATTGTAAGCAAGTAGATGAATTATGCAAATGAAATCGATATGATGATTAACAAAAGTTATGCTACCTGGATACCCCCCCAGGAGGGCAACTTTTGACAGTTGTTCGTAGAAATGGTTAACAATAAAGTGGCGATGTCAGTACCCATTAGTCGCTCGCTGTATACATTATGCTTGAGGAATATTCAGAGCAAGACGCCATTAGGTATTCAACAAGCACGCAATCAGAAAGTTAAGAAAACGTTGTGACCTGCACATCTGACATCTACCGGCAGCGAAAGTAAACACAGAACAAATGTAATTAATTAATGGTGAATATTAATGCATTGAGGGGAGACCCTTAAGCCCACCATCTACCCGCAGCTGTTATAGAATCCTGAGGGACTCTCTGTCAGCTGCGCATAGAGGAAAGTTATTATAAATATTCCTAAGGAATACAAACTCTATGCAGATTAAGGAGGGGGGAGGAGGATGTATGGACAGAGGCCAACACGTCGTCCCCACCCCTCAGGATCCCCTCAATGCCTCTGTTTTTTTTTATTCAGAAAAATATGTTAACAAACAATTTACATAAATAAATGTGTCCAAATATACAAAAACATTTTCTTAAAACTATAGTAACATAACAAACATAACTTACACAAAACATAAGAAAAAACACGGATATTTACATTAAGAGAACGACTTTGGATAAAGAAGGACTCCCTGGGTCAGAGGCAGAGGATCCGAATACCACCCCCGTAAGGGGAGGACAAAACAAAAGAACGTGTGCGTTCCGCTCGGAAGGAAGCACAGACCCAACTGAATGAGCATCCCACAGGAACAGTTGCCTGTCCCACCATATTTTACCCACCTAGGCGTCCGCGCATCTGAGGAGCTGAATATTAATGCAGTTTTTATTTTAGTTTAGTGCCACATAGTGGCTAGATATCGTAAGGTAGGGGAAACATGACTTATTGAACAAGTCCAAATTACCCGCCGTATCCCGGTTATCCTAATTACTACACTACACAATAATAATTACGTGTCAAAATCAAAAACTGTATAAAGGTATTATTATTATACTCTACTAGATAGTAGCTATTTGTTAGTTCATGTTAAACATATGATTGAAAGGATTGAATAGATTTAACCTCAAGGAATAAATAAATAAAATAATTTAAGTTACTTCCAAATTTTGGTTTATTACACACGAAAATACAGCGATTACGCAAATTATATTTTAGAGTGAATTTGAATACTGGTGAAGACAGAGAAGGGCGAGTGACGTGTTACGCGCCCTTATATAGGTCCATTGGGCTCCGTGGCCATAGCCAACAACACATCCTCGTCTCTCACTCTCTGGTCCCCAAACACTTCCCCCCAAGTGATAACGCTATGGAAGAAGAGTGGGGGTGGTCACTAGAAATTTGTATTAGCTAAGGTCTATAGCGGTCTGGAAAATGAATGTTTCGACCTGACCTGGTTATGGTCGTCGTTGTAGTCGTGGGAGGACCTGAACTTTCTTTCTCTTCCTCTTATTTTTCTTCCCGATGTAGGAAGGCAGGCTTGAGACGATCAATGGAAATATTTTTCTTCTTCCCGTTCTCCAGTATTGTGAACACTTTGTCGTCTCTTGCTAAAACTTTAAATGGGCCTGTATTTTGATTTCATTTTTTTTGCACCACAACAGGCCAGGAGGCCCAATTACAGTGGTGAATTGCATTACAGAACAACCAGGCTTGAGAAAAATCACATTTCAATTTTTGTGTTCTCACCGGGAATCGAACCCGGAACCTTCCGTGCGTGAGTCAAGCGTCTTGACCACTACACCACGGAGGCCGCCGTATTTGGACTTTGCAGCGGTTTCCTCACTTCTACTCTTCTGAAGACATGCGTGGTAGTTGGGAGATCTTCGTACACGAAGACTTTCTTTTTGCTATGGTTTGAACCTGGAACTGCTCTGAGTTCATTGAAATGCATTTGCAATTTTTTTGTAAGCGTTTCTATGTCTTGTTCTTTGCTGCTTGTAAAAAAATCACATGGTAGTCTGAGCGTTTTCCCAAATACTAATTCCGCTGGGGATCGTCCTGCTTCCTCTCGCACGGCATTTCTAAGACCGAGTAATATTAAAGGTAGCGATTCTGTCCATGAGGTACTGTTGACCTCCATTATTGCTGACTTTAAAGTGCGGTGCCACCTTTCAATCATTCCGTTACATTGCGGGTGGTAAGCTGTTGTTCTTTTTAGTTTGATTCCTAACATTGCCAACGAGCTGAACAACTGCGATTCAAACTGTCTCCCCTGATCGGTTGTTATTGATTCTGGATTCATATCTCGCTAGCCATGATTCAATTAAAGCTCTAGCTACGGTGTCAGCTTTAATATTTTTGAGAGGCACTGCCTCAGTCCATCTCGTAAAACGATCGATAATCGTCAATAGGTACGAGTATTCTTTAGATGGTGGAAGGGGTCCCACGAGGTCAATGTGAAGTCGTTCGAACCTTCCCGTGGTTTCTTCATACGTTTGTATTGAACTTGACGTGTTTCTTGTTATTTTACTTCTTTGGCATGCCGAACAATACTTGACGAAGCTCTTATATAAGCTTTAAGGCTACCCAGTAATTCACCTAGTGGTATATTCCTTATATGGATATCAAATATATATTATATAAATAAATAAACTCATCCGTACTGTCTTTTGTATTATTTACAATTTGAAGTTCTACGTTTTAAAAAAACGTAATAAAAATGCACCATCTTTACATAAAATAAATTATTCTTTAGATGGTCTGTAGATAACAGAGGAGTATAAGATGAGAAGATAGCTCTTCTTGCCGGTCTAAATATTTCTGTTGAAACGAGCCGCGATTGATTGCCAGATAGTGTCAATTGGTTCCATTCTGGGTTAATTGGCACAGATATATTTTACTGTCATATTTATATAAATTATAGCACTTAACTTCAACAAAAGGTGGTAAAACAAACATTGATTGACTACATCATAGTGATTTGAACGCGCGGTATGGAACGCGAAGACGCCGGACTTGGTTTTTGCAAGGTAAGGTAAAAATTCACCGGCACCACCCAGTTTTTCCGAGCTCTTTGATTTAAATTTAAAAATAATTGTTTGACATCTGTGCCGCGATTATGAACGCTATCTTTATCTGTACATATTAATATATTACAACAGAGATGAAGAACATTTAAGAGAAGGTAATATGGAAGTCTAGGCATCTACAGGGCTTATGACCTGTCAATGGCTGGTTTAAGTGTCATTTGGCTGGTTTCTTAAATGTTCTTCATCTCTGTTGTAATATATTAATATAAACAGCTCCCCAGGGAGTTGAATCCAGTCCTTGTCTACAAAAATTTGGACAAACTCAAAATATTGCTGTACATATTAAGACGGTATACTTAACTTCTGTACTAACTCTATGTACCTCGGTATGGTCTACCGACCTGTCATCTCGACGTCATATGATCGAATCCAACCAATGAATCACCCCGAAAATTTATTCCGCGTTCCTTAATTCATAAAATTTAAAATAGTTCTCATTTATATTTTGAATCGGGTTGTGGTCCCGTGGCTAGTGTCTCGAACTCACGGATCAAAGGTACGTGTTTCGAATCCCACTCTACCCCAACTTGATTCCCATTTTCTGATAGTGAGTTATTTACAACTCGTTGAAAATGTCCCTCAAAATTAAATATTTGAGTAAATTATAAGAACGCAAATACTTATTTTATTTTATTTATTTATTTTAAATAAGATTCTGTGATAAAAAGCGGCCACTTCAAACCGATCTGAAGTGAAAAAGCCAATTCATCCCGATTCTCGCGACAGAATCCTTGACGATCGTCTGTATTTATCTACCGAGCGATTACAAAGCCGGCTCCTTTAACGTCTTGATAAGATACTCAGGAAGATAGTAAAGCAGATGGAAAAAATATATAATAAATAAATTGATTTTTTACAGTGGCAACATTTTACGCCGAGATAGACTACTCTTATATCGTGGGTACACTGGCAAAAAAAACGTTAACTCTAAAATATGCGGATTTGACTTAATAATGCAATATCGTAAAGTTTTTAACGCTCTACAAACTGGCAAGTCATATTAAATTTCATGTATCTGTAGTTTTAAAAATAAATTTAAGGTTACGTCGTATACCCGGTATTTTATTCAGGCTAAAAGCTTTAAATAATTTAATATTTACTTAATGTAAAATTAAGAAACGGAAAAATTAAAAACATGTTCTTAAATAAGCACTTTACATCTTACTTTATCCAAATAAGACATACTTAGATGCTTGATTTCTCAAAACAGGGATTTGAGAGTTAAAGCTTTTTTCCAGTATACCCACGATATGTTAATAGTGCAGAATATAGCCATCTGTGTATCTAGTCGTTTGTTTTCAAAACTGACAGTTATGTCAGAATCCAATTCGACTTCAAAATTTACTTATTTCTATCTCATATTTTTAATATACTTTTAAGAAAAAAAGTACCACCCTCAAAACAATGAAACATTTAAATAAATCGCAATTGAGGGAAAATTTAATTTTTTGACATTTTTAATGCGTAGATATGACCGATGAACTTACGTCAAAACTTGAAGGGGGGGGGTCGGTAGTGTATCTTCGTAATCGCTTGAGAGATTGTATCTTTAACTGTACCGTCATGGTGAAGGTATGACGTCCTTATCTTCCTATCATAATCGCGGCCCTAATAGTTTTGCTGAGTTACTTAACAAATTTTTTGTGATAAACATAATTCACGTAGTCTATTTAATATTTCCTAACGTATATTTCTTGAACTGCTGGCTGCCATGTTTTATTATCTCTGTCCAGTTTGTTTTGAGTATGTGCACTCTTCACCAAGAAAATATTATTGATAGGTATCTATTTCAAGTCGTAACATGGTTTCCGGCATTAGGTGTGTTCAGAAAATAAAGGGAATTGTTTAACTTCGTGGGTTTGGAGCGTTCGATTTTTATTTTGCTGCTATGTTGGTATGCATGCCCTTGAAGTATGCTTAATTTTTCAGCTGTATTCATTGTTTACTTTGTCTGTAGCAGCCGCTAAGGTTAGACGTGTTCGGCGTGGCCGGCGGTTTTCATCTTGGCGATCACGAATGCCTCCACTGAGACGATTGAGCCTTAGTTTCGGCGGCATATCCGTAAACCCATGTTCCATCACCTATTATACTAACACGTTTCAGTAATTCTGCATCGTCGTTTACTTCATTTATTGACATACCTGAGCAACTTCCATTCGCCGCTGCTTTTGTTTTGCATTCTTTCCACATTCTCCTATTATTAATCAATCTCTGAATTATGATGTTATTTACTAACCGTCATGTTGGGATCCACGAGCTGCGCGTACCGCTGTCGGCCGTCACAGCCCGCAATATTGGCCGCGCCTTGCTGACCTAACTGCGTGCTGATTGGCTGAGGGCTCCCCGCGCCCGCCGCCCCGGACGCTGATGTGCGCGCGTCCTCGAATACTCCAGAAAGCCGCAGAGGAGTTCCGGCTCGTGCGTTCCCTTTCACGTATCGCCAGCGATCGCTCTCTGGAAAAGAGAAGGAATACATTTCATCAGTTTTTGTTCCATTCTTAAAAAGCCAAAGTGGTGTATCCCAGGGAACTCGCATTGGACCCATATTATTTAGTTAACAATCCTTCAACCTCAATCTGTTTATGACGCTCTATATCTTTTCAGTACTTCTCTACGGCGTCGAAGACTCTCATCTAAGCTGCTAAAAAGAGAATGTAATAATTCGAAATGTGGTACTAGAGAAGAATGCTTCAAATATAATGGATAAACAGGGTTTGCAAAAAATAAGACGTATGAAAAAGAAATAGAGAAATAATAAATACAATTAAGAAAGAAATGTTTTGGAGACTTTATGAAAGGAAAACGCAATGTAGGAAGAAGAAGAAACTAGAACCACTATTTTTTTAAGTCAGGAGTTGCAAATAAAATATAAACTTACTAGTATACACATACATAATACATACATACATAAATAACATAAAAAATACACAATTTAATTAATATAACAAATAACAACAGGGATGGAGAGTACCTTAAATAAGGGAATATGGAAGTCTAGGCATGTACAGGGCTTATGACCTGTCATTGGCTGGTTTAAGTGCCCACTTTACACACTGTGTAACATTGAACATCTATGGTCCTTCAATTCTTTCATCTGTTGATGTTTGTGAAGTTTGTTAATCTTAATGACTCCCGAGGGGGTGAAATCCAGTCTTTTGTCTACGAACATTTGGACAAACTCAAATATTGTTAATTAATATAGGCAAAAGTCCATGATTGCTACTTGTTTTTTTAATTTAATTTTGTTTTTTTTTTCACAATTCAGTAAGAATCTCTAATCCGTGGCATGCATCAACTTCTCTGACTCCTACAACTAACTAATAATCCGTAAGGGTTTATAAATAAATTTTCAAATATATATTTTTTTTTAAATGACACGAAAGAACAAGGTCAACACATTCCTGAACTTGACAACTTTCTCACTTATCCATAATTTTTGGCAAAAAATTATAGACCGTCTTGCCAACGTAAAAGTATTGCCTCGATGCCAGAACAGTGTTGACCCCTTCTCTCAGTATCAGATCCCTATTGGAGAATTTTGTATTATGGTTGCGGTTTACGTTTGGGTATTTGTCTTTACTTATGTGTGTTACCACTGCCATTCTCCAATATTACACTGTTGAATAATATTAAGTTCTCTGAGTTCTTTAAAGAGCAAGTCACTTGAATAACTAAACGGTTTTTTTTTATTATTAAGATTGAAGATTTCTGTGCAGTTGTTACCGTAATTGTTAATTGTTGTTTGAGGGTGGTTTTTTGCCAGCTTCCCAACCAATTAGACCATAAGTCAACTCAGAATTTGCCTGTTCAAATAAATAATTTAATTAGTAAAGTGGTGACATTATCGAGTCTTTTTTTCAAAATCAAAATCTTTGTTCCAAAAACGGAAAATATTCTATCGTCTGAAGCCTATGTAAAAACTTTAATGTTATATGCAACTACTATGGGGAACTGAAAATCAAAATGACATATTTCAAAATCTGCAAAAACGTCGTGAAATAGCGGATATAATTTATTTACTAAAAATTGCCTCTGTTTCAATCGACTGTCCTGAACTACTATGCAAACTTTCTATCAATGTTCCTTCCAAAGTATTAAGAAATAACCCTCTTGTTTCATCTAATTATAGGCAAAATTCATATTTATGGCGAACTTTTAATAATTTTAATGTAATAAATAAATCATTTAACATAGATTTATTTGCAAATAATCTTAATGACGTACGGCGTTTGCTTTCGAAATAATTCGTGGTATTTTTTCTTTTCTTTTGAATTTACATTAAATTACTATTCATTTTATGTTCGAGAATCTTTTTTAACTTACTGTGATGCTACTTGTGAAAACCTGTAATTGGCTTATTTGTTTTGTTATATATAAATATATATATATATATATAAGAAAACAAATATATATTTAAGATAATTATAGCTGTTGGTTATCCAAATAAATAAAATAAATAAAATAAAATAAATAAAATGAATAAAATAAATAAAATGAATAAAATAAATAAAATGAATAAAATAAATAAAATGAATAAAATTAATAAAATTAATAAAATGAATAAATAGAATAATTTGAATAAATAAAATAAATAAAATAAATAAAACGAATAAAACGAATAAAACGAATAAAACGAATAAAACGAATAAAACGAATAAAACGAATAAAACGAATAAAATGAATAAAATGAATAAAATGAATAAAATGAATAAAATGAATAAAATGAATAAAATAAATAAAATGAATAAAATAAAATAAAACCACTAACCACAGCCACTAGATAGAACCCCAACTTGATTCCCATTTTCTAATAGTGAGTTATTTACAACTCGTTGAAAATGACCCTAAAATCGAAATATTTGTGTAAACAATAAGAACGCAAATATTTCATTTTTCAAAAAAAAAAAAAAAAACTTAGTAAACAAATTAAACAATGAAATATAACTGAACTCTTTCAATTAGAATCCCTTAAATTCATTCATAAATTAGCCACTGATGTAATTTACTGTAGACGATGAACTAAAACTTGAAAAAAATTGTAGTAAACATGGACACAATACGAGAATATCAGAACAATATTATATACATTATTCTAAAACGAGACAAGGACAGTCGGGACTAATAAACAAACCAGGGACTGAAATTATACAATAAAATACCAGACAAAACTAAACTAAAGACTCAGACAAGCTTTACAAAAGATGTTGAAAATATCATCATTAACAATAGAATGTGAATTTAAAAAAGGAAAAATTATTTTGTTAAATTAATGTTTTTCGTGTGGATATATTCATAAATACATTAAAAAATATATTTAAAAATACAACGCTGAACAGTATCTGTTCTGGCATTGAAACGTTATTCTTAAGACTGATGGGTTTTTCGTGCTAAGAAATACTTTAAATTCGTGTAGTTTTTACAAGTAGCATTTTATACGGAGTAAAACCACAGTCTGAACTTACCGCATTAGGTAAATTAACGTGAAAATGAAAGGAAAGCGCTTTACCTATCGAGAAGAAAGTTAATTTCCATTATGCGTTAAGTGATCACTTCTCGTTTCAATTATTTTAAAACGTAGTCGTGATTATGTTTGGATTATCATAGATTGGTAAATGAAGGTAGTAGTAGGCATTTTTTTATTCTGGAGGGCTGTGCAATACTCAATGTTCAAATACCATACACCGTCGGGCCAATGCCAAAGTCGCGATCTGCATTTTTGCCAGTTTTTGGTCAAATATACCACGAAATTTCATTTTAACGAAGCACGCTCTACCAAAACAGCGAATTTAAATTTGTGAAAAGGGACCAGGATTTGGCCACCCACCATTTCACAAATCTGCCTAAATTTCCATCTTTGCAATGTCAAATTCGCGAATATTTCTTTCGAGACTTTGCCATTTCGTGATGAATTCGTCATTTAAAAGCAAGGGGAGGGTATCGCAGCCAGATATAATGACTTGTAATTTATGTTTAAAGAAATTAAGGAGCATGTTTAATATATCAATAGAGGAAAGAGTGTTGTGTACAGTTAGTGCTACAGACTGGCTGATGGAATACATATTTATTTAATGTCACGCGAAAGGGGACATTAAAATTTATTTTGGAGAGTAGATTTAAAGAGCCTACATCATTATTTAATAATTTATATAAATAGTACAGTACAATTCTGATATAGTGCGTCTATTTTCAAGGGTAAAAAAAAATCTGTTTAACATTTTAGATCCTTTCAATTTATTTAAATTTGTTGCAACAGAGGAAAAATATTTTTGAGAAGGGAATATGGAAGTTTAGGCATTTACAAAGCTAATAACCAGTCATTGGCTGGTTTAAGTGGCCACTTTACACACGGTGTAACAATCACCATTCTGTCCCTTGTTTAAACATCCACATTTCCTCAACTCTTCCATCTGTTGACTTTTGTGAAGTAAAAGAGCTGAAACCTTTATAATGTGGGTGATATTCATCGGGCTGAACCAATACACCTACTAGGCAACGCCTGAAAACAATTTTCTAATTTTATACCTCCTCTTTTACCAGGTGTCACCTCAA
Source organism: Micrasema longulum (assembly GCF_059751315.1). NCBI lineage: Eukaryota > Metazoa > Arthropoda > Insecta > Trichoptera > Brachycentridae > Micrasema > Micrasema longulum. The sequence goes on from NW_028279255.1 coordinate 97,135, forward strand.
CATCCAGCAATCCGCCAGTCCGCAAGCATTTGGACATACTCAAAACATTGTCTTACAATTTATGTTGTGAATTGTGGGCTCCACACAACTAATACAAACTCCAAATTACTGCACATAAAACTGCAGTATAGAGTCTTCGATGTATTGAGTTTTTTTTAAGGGTTTGGAAATTCCAGTCCAGCATTTATTTATTCATTCATTTATATATTAGAAAAATCACATAAAAATCACAAACAAATATTCTACTTAGAAACTAAGGATAAATCAAGCAAGCGAAGGAGTGTGGTATATATATATATATGTTTTTCTTATTTTGTATTTTTGTATAATTTAATTTAGTACGTACTATTATTTGGCATATGATTTATTGCTCCTATTCCTTATATTTCTTACTATAATTGAGTGAATTTCTAGAAAACATAACTCAATTATGCTTTTATATATATATATATATATATTCTTTTTCTGTTAATTTAAATCATGCCATATTTTGAGTAATTTTTTTTTTTTAATATTACTATATTCTACTATTATTTTGTTGATTTTAATGATACCACTATTTTGTATATTTGATTATGTGTGATTCTTAATTTGTATAATTTATATTTTAAAAAATATTTCTGAATATCTTTTTTGCATTGTATTCTTTGGAATTTGATTATTTATTACATTTACCTTTTTTTCTAGATTGTGATTCTATGTCATTATAATTTGATCTAAGTAACCGATTTGTTGCGGCAAAAAAAATTAAACATAGAAGGTCGTATTTGCAAAAGTGTACACGGATAAAATAAGTATGAATTATTCATTTTATTTATTCATTTATTAGTTTACACATACAATGTTACAAAAATGGCACAAAAAACACTCTGGCAAATTCTGCTTGTACTAGGAGTAGGCTCAGTATATGAAGGGTCGGCAAGCCAGAAATATTAATACGCCTAATGTTGCAATCGGTTCCTATATGGGCAAATGCCTGTTCTAAGAAACCGACTTATTGCGGCAAATATGGTTTTCGAATATGTTTCCTATAAATAAAAACAATATTGAAGAAATAAAAATAAACAGTTATAGCCCAAAAGAGAAGAAAAGAAAAAAAAATACAGCTTACATTAAATGTAAAAATACAATTAAATATATAAATATAAAGCATACATACTTCATACATACATATACACATACATACATATATACACACATATACATACATATACATATATATACACACATACATACACAATATATATGCACATGCGAAAATACAATAAATTTATAAATGATTCAATGGGATTATTTTCGGAATCTCTAAGTTCTGTCATATCACTCCACTACTTCGGGAACTACACTGGCTACGTTTTCCACAGAGGGTCGAATACAAACTCTGTTGGCTTATGTATAAGTCACTGCACAACTCGCCTCCGGAATATCTAAGGGAACTATGCATTCCAGATGAACTAGCTGACAGGCGTCTCACGCTTAGATCAGCTACGTCTACGGCGAGAGGAAAAGTTATTAAACCTCTACGCAAACAGCGCACTAAATTTAGTGAACGCGCATTTGCGGTCGCAGGCTCTATGGCATGGAATGCTCTCCCAGCAGAGGTGCGAGGCTGTGAAAGTGAAGTGATGTTTCGGTAAAAACTTAAAACCCACTTGTTCTCTAAATCATTTGAATAAATCCGTAGCACGTGACAACAAAATAAATTATTTTAATTAAATTACAAATTTAAAAGCTTCAATTAAATTAACTTAACAATAGAATCACCATGTAAAGCGCCCTTGAGGTATTTTATTACGAAAATGGCGCTATATAAGTTATCCATAATAAATAAATAAATAGCATAATATTTAGATTACTATCCTCAATAAATTCCCAGATTCCTTACTTCCAATGTCTGTCAACCAATTTATTTTTTTTCAATACTGATGGTTTATCAGATTTCCAAAATGACGGTATCAGGTTGTATAGTTTAGGTCCGTTATATAGAAATGATTTTTGGAATACCGCTGTACGTACTATTGGAATCACCATATCGTTTCTTACTGTACTTCTGGTTGAGTGCGCATGACTCACATTAACTTGAGTGCTCCTATTTTTGTGGATGTCAAGTATTACTTTCCTTATGTAGATTTGCCTTAAGCCAAGGACGTCTAAGGATTTGAAAAGACCGCCACTCGGATGATTGTACGGTTTTCGCAATATTATCCTCAATATTGATTTATGTACCTTAACCAAGGGATCAAGAATAGTCTTGGCAACTCCACCCCAACAAATACAACCGTAGGCCAAAACAGAGTTGCACAAACCATAGTATATACTTTTAATATCTACAATGGACAATGCAATATTCGGTAAGCTATTTCAACAATAGAATTGCTAGAAGACCCCAGACCCTTCTTCCTCTCATAGTTTAACTTCCCTTACTAAACGTAGAAGCATTTCTGATCTGTCTTTCCTCTTCAAAACTTTAAACAATTTTATCGATAGTCCATATCTCTTGGAGCGTATTTCAATCAATTGTCCCGTAAAATCAACACGACAAGTACATTTTTTTTATAATTTATTGCCCAAAAAAAATTATGTTCAAAACTCGGTTTATTTATCGTAGCTGCTCCAAGTTTAATTTACTTTGTCCCCATTTAGATATTTTTAATACAAAATTTTGTGACTTCAAAAAAAAACTTTTTGAAACACTGAAAAATAAAACATTTGTCAGTGTGTAATAAGTTTATGTTCTTTTACTTATGTTTATTTTATTATAATATCAAAATTTTGAATCGGTCAACTATATTATGAAAATCCCTCTCCTCCACTCCTCCACTCTATTATTTCATCCCTTAACCTTCTTAAGAGCTCTTTTTTTTTTCTTTTTACTGTGTAACATGTTCTCTCATTATATTTGTGAAAAACTTTAACTGGATGTATGTACTATTTTTTATATTTTGTATTCTTATATAACAACTGTTGTTTTTCCTTAATAAATAAAAATAAATAGTAAAAAAAAAACCGCAATCTACCATCGAGAATAACTCCCAAGTCTCTAATCTAATGATCTTCATCTCTGTTGTAATTTGATAATCGAAGAATAATGAATTGTCTGCGCAGGTAGGATCGTCCGGAGTCCAGAATCTCCAACACTGTAAGTACTCTTGCACGAGCTACGGCAAAACACGTGGTTCGATGACCCGTGCATCTTTTGACCAAAATTCGCCTAGTCATTCCTTACTTTAGCCTGAGGTAGCCAGCCACCTAGGCAAGCTCGCTACCTACATTAGAGCCTTGATTGCTCCCAGAGCACAAAAAACATACAAAATTAAAATTAAAAAGACGCCGGTAGTAGATATATTTTTATTGATTTGATAATATAACATAAGGTAGACTCCATTGTTAAAGATATTTCAAATGTTTTTTACACATTCAATTCAGAATAAAGCAGAGGTAAAAGAGCCATTAATACATTGACTTTTTTAGGCACAGAGGGCTCTTGAAATATGATTTTAAATGCATTCTGTATCCTCTCCTTTTTAATTTGTACTCGGAAGCCATTTTTAGAGATGCGCTAAATCGGTGGTCGGCAAACCGTGGCTCTTTAGCTACTCGATTGCGGCTCAGTGCAAGTTACACTTTTTGTTCAATTTATTTAATCTATAGATTCTATAGAAGAACTTCTAGGACTATTGCCTTTTGTTATTGAGGATATTGTAAATTCTGAAATCGAATGCATGAAGAAGCATCATATTAAACTTGATGATATTAACAATATTTTGAGTTTGTCCAAATTTTTGTAGACAAGGACTGGATTCAACTCCCCGGGGAGCTGTTTATATTAACATATTACAACAGAGATAAAGAATATTTAAGAGAAGGTAATATAGAAGTCTAGGCATCTACAGGGCTTATGACCTGTCAATGGCTGGTTTAAGTGGCCACTTTACACACTGTGCAACATTCACAATTCTGACCATATTTGAACATCTGTATTCCTTCAATTCTTTCATCTGTTGATGTTTGTGAAGTCAAAGAGCTGAAACCTTTATTTATGCGGGTGAGATTCATCTAGTTTCAAATTTCATGCGTAATTAGCAAACAAATGTTTAAGTAGCAAATGCATTACTTAAAAATTGAATTATTTTTCCATCTGTCAGATTGTCGAAGAATCAAAATGGAAATTTCGTTAGTGTTGCCAGGGTAGTAATTTTTTTTACCCTACTTTGCTCATCTAATGAGAGAACTAATGAAAATTTGACCTCGGATTAAACAACTCTGTGGTGGCTCATTTGACCGTCATTATCTTCAAAACATCAAATATTATTTCACATGATATAAAAATATTCTTTAAAAAAGTAAAATTTTAAGTTTAAAGTTCATTAGTTCAATTACTCTTTAATAAGAGTTTAATAATTTAATAATGACCCTTTACTTATCTACTTTGTTGTGTCAATCAATATTTCCGCGTGCACAAAAAAAATTTAGAGAAATTAACAAATTGCTTTTTTTTTTTTAACCTTACATTTGTGTTACGATTTTATTTTTTCCCATCGTGCAATATTACGCGGCGACATCACGAATGCGCGCGGCGAAAGTGGGGCATAGTGGGGGGATTATTGGACACAGTCCGATGTATTAAAATATGATTATACGCTCCTTCTGGACTATTCTTAATTCTATGTTTATAACCAACATTGAAATCCGAGAACGGACGCAGCAGCCTCCTATAACGAGCGTCTTGAGGATGCGGCGGTGGACCTGGATCAGACACGTGCTGCGCATGCCTCAGGAGAACCTAAATCCAAGTTGCCTCTTCTTTAAACCTGCGGGCTCACGCCGTCCTGGAAGGCCGTCGATGACGATCTTTCGACGTTATTCGGCGGAACTAAGTGGCGCTGAATTGACATGGGAGGAGGCGAGAGTGCTGGCTGGCGATAGGGTCTCCCGGAGGCAACTGGTGATGTCCACATACTTCACTTAGGAATGGATGAAGAAAAGAAGAAGAATTTACATACAAAATACGCGAGATAAAGTGGTTCAGAAATCACTGCAGGGAAAAATACGGGAATATGTTTGTGTGAAGAAAAGTCAGACTGGGCATCCTCATTATAACTTTCGTCTATGCTCCATCTCTATGGTTTATCAGATGTTTATCTGTGCATTTAGACAAACCAATCGCTGCTCACGCGTCACAGCCGCCATTTTGTGTTGTTTTAAAATAATACCATTTGTTACGCACGATTTGACACGGGTCTACTCGCTGAAAATCATTTCGATACGAAATCTTAAAATTTACGATTATAATCAAACGAAATGGTCGTACAAAAATAAACACAAGGACACTGCTAAAGACGTTTACGTTTTTGAGGGCGCCTGAACCGATTTTATTATATTTTATAATACAATTTACAAAAGGTTTATAAAGCCCAGTCCCCAGGCAACTATCGGAGTGGATTTTTTTCCTTTTTTAAAGGTCTGGCTCGGGGCCCTGGATTCACATTGATTTTTACAAGATACAATTTGTAAAAATGGCGAAATTCATTCGTGTAAAATCAGGTATATAAAATATTAAAGGTATCTCTATTTCTTCAGATAGAGTTTGCCCGACCCGACCGCATAGCGCAAATTCCAGGTAGATACCTCAAAGGCGGAATTTGATACGGCTCAATAAAATTAGATTCTAATTAGATTATATCATTAATAGAAACCACAGACCAAACGATGTTACAACAAAGACAATGAGGTATTAGCAAATTAAGAAAAGATTTGTCTTTAATGGGCGTTTAAGTCGCATCCCATGAAATAATTCATGTAAAAAAAAAAAAAAAAAAAACATTTATTTTTATAATGGCAATATTTTTACCAACCCAAGTTTTAAACCCAAACAGCAAGATGCTGCTATATGTTAATATGTCAGCCTCTAGCCACATTATCTCTGCATCTAGGCGTTCGGTTTCAAAACTGAGAGTTATGTTCTAATTTCATTTGACTTCAAAATTTACTTGTTTCTCTTTCGCATTTTAAAAAGGCTTTTAAGAAAAAAAGTGTCCATCTCAGAACGATTTAATTTTGCAGTAATGCAAGCAAAAATTGCTCGGTGGAATCAAAATTTTGTCGTTTTCAATTAGAAGTTGTGTGAGTGCAGTACTTGAGCCTTCGATACATACCGATGCACCTACCAAGATAAAGGGTTGGCAGTGTATCTTCGTGATCGTTCGGGAGAAATTGTCTTCAACTATGACATTCTTATGAAGGTATGTCGCTTTAGTGCGTAGATACGTGTACTGTAACGTTCGAGTCCCCTTGGTACATATCTATTTTTTTAAATATTTTTTTTCCTCTTGTTCCGGTTATTTATTGCTTTGCATACAAAGCTTTTTTTCCTAGTAAGTATATTTATTTATTTATTTAACTTTTTGTACAAAATGTTATTTGTACATTGGCGGGCTTATTGCCAAATGGAAATTTCATCCAACCAACCAATAAAATAAAAGTTTTTTTTTATAATTCAAGTTACAGAACATATTCGATAGAAAAAAAAAGATTAAAAAGCTAAAGATATATAAAAATAGAAATAAACGTATTTGTTTATAAATTACCTTAAATCAAAACTATTACTCAATGGGAAAAAGGAAAAAAATAGGAAAGAGGAAAAAGGAAAGGAGGAGAGATTAAGGAAGAGAAAGGAGATGTTTCTTCAGACGTGATTTAAACAGAGATACTGTAATAACATCTTTGATGGTGGATGGGAGATGATTCCACAGTCGAGCCGCATGGACACTATATGAGTTAGAGAAGAAAGAGGAATTGCGGGTGGGTATTAAGAGAGTGCCTTGAGAATTAAAACGAAGAGGTAAACCATGAACTGATAAGCGTTGAAATTTTTCACGCAGGTATATAGGAGCGTTAGGACCATGAAGTACATTGAACAGAAGTGAGAGGGAGTGATAGTCTCTCCGCTGTCTAATTTTGAATTACTCGGTTTTTCAGGGCCAGACCGCGAAACTTCTGAGGAACATTTCTCATGGTAACGTTAAAAAAAAAAATCTTATAAAAAAAATTCCAAAAAATCATTAAAAAAAATAAATCAAAAATAAGATTTCAGAATGTAGTAAATCATTGATTTCTCGGACAAGGAGTCCCTCCACAAACCCCTACCCCTCTCCTACCCGGCCGCTTCCCTTGTCTGCGTCTGGTGCGTATCGCTTCGTTGGTCAAATACGTTATGATTACAACTTTTTTTAAAGCTTACAAAGAGGAATATTCTGAAGTTTCACGGTCTGGCCCTGAAAAACCGTGTATATTGTACAACAGTTATTTATCACGGGTCTGGGTCCGTTCCTTCTTATTATTTTTCATTTATATAACTAAGGTCTTCAGAAAGGCAATGAATCTTTCCGCAGTGGCTTCATTTTTTATTACTTCCTCTGGGTTCTCATAAATTTGGCGGTATTGTGCGCACAATTGTTTGCAGTTAAACCTCTCGGCGTCAAACATAGGACAATCGCGCAATATATGGAGGAGGTCCTGAGAGATGAGTCCACCGCAAGTCGCAAGGGCAGCTATTTATTTATTTATTCACACTCTTTATCAAAATACAATTCCACATACACTTTGCCCAGCTAACAAGGGTACATACCCCGTTCCAAGCTAGGCAATTACATTTTTATATATTATAATAGTTAACAAATTAATATAGAGCACAGACAAACAAAATATAAACTTATTCGGATACACATTTTGATTCATATACATACAGACATACACATATATACACACATGTATATATAAATATACACATATATACACATGTACATACACACACACGTACATACACCCATGCGCATACACATACATACATTCATAAAAACATAGACAATTTATTTATGGGAAACTTCATGGTTGTCATCTATAAATATATATTTTTTTAATTATTCCTTATTTTTTATATTTTATTTTTGACATCCAGTAAGGTTCTCCAATCCGTAACATGCATCAAATTTTCTGACTTCCTACGACCAATGTCATGAAAGAGCGAGGTCAACACCTTCCGCAGCTTGACAACACTCCCGTCTTTCCACGATTCTGGCAAAAGGTTATGGACCTTTTTGCAGACGTTAAGCTATCATTATCTCATTTTTCTATCGATGTACTTACCCAAAATTGAAGGTCGAGGGTCGGTAGTGTATCTTCTTTGTCGCCTGGGAAAGTTTATCTTCAACTGAACGTAGTTATGCAGAAAGCAACCAGTCCACAATTTTGAAAAAAATTGATATTCATGTTATCGGGTGCAGTAAGGTCAATTCTATGTTCTGCTAAACACAGCCAGACCGCTTTCGTACAAAAATCTTTATTAACCACCTTCTGAAAATGGCGTCGATCACAAAAATGCCATTTCTCAATTTGCAGAAAATACCCACAACACTAGAAAAATCTTACGGTACTTTAAAAATCATTAAAACCGGTCAAATACATAATTAGATTTTTGTTTAAATATTAAAAAAAGTAATCGATTCATTGTTTGTCATTTGTTCAAGTCAAAAAAATTCTAACCGGTTGTTTATTTATTTATTAACGGTTCCATGAACCTTTTACACAATTACAATAAAACCAGTGTAAAAAAATACAACGAAAAATAGCATATTAAAAATGAACAAAAAAGTAGGGAGAAGTATACAATGGTGAACAGTATTTAAATATAAAAAATAAATATTACATCTGTAACAAATATAATTTATTTATTTGACACTTAATATACATATACAATAAATATACATATAAGGGCGGGCATATTGCCTTAAGGCAATTTCTTCCTACCTACCCAAACCATTCAGTTTGAGAAATTTATAAATACATGGACATATTGAATCTTACAATTTTATACAAAAATTAAAAGCAAAGATTAAAAAAATAAATATATATATAAAAAAAAATAACACTATACTATGAAGAAAGGAGAGGGGATGGGAAGGAAATAAGAAGGATAAAGGAACAATTTAAATATTTAGATAGTGACATTTCAATCTTGACTTAAATGTAAATAAAAAAGGGGCGTCTCTAACATTAGTGGGTAGATTATTCCACAATCGAGCGGCTACTACTGTGAAAGAGGAGGCAAAAAAATTAGAGCGATGACAGGGTATTAAAAGGGTTCTCTCGTTACTAGAACGAAGAGATAGTCAGTCTCTCAGATAAACAGGCGAAGTGGGATTATTTAAAATTTTGTGAAGAAGTGATTGAATGTGAATGTTTCTTCTGTGCCTGATACTGAGCCAGTGTAGTTGCGTGCGATACTCGGTTATGTGGTCAAATTTCCGAAGATTAAAGATATAACGAATACAAATATTGTGCAATCGTTCTAACTTATCAAGCAATTTAGAGTTAGCATCTGGATAACATACATCCGCGTAGTCAAGGAGTGGAAGAAGTAAGCTCTGGACTAATGTTTGCTTAACATTAATTGGCAAGATATTCTGTAATCTTTTAAGTGAGTGCAAACTGCTATAAAGTTTACGACTAACTTCGTTAACCTGATCGTGCCACCCTAAATGCTTATGAATAATAATACCTAAGTTTTTGACTGAAGTCATGAATGGAATTTCTGTACCATCTATTTTGAAAAGAAAAAGTGTGGAAAAATTCACTTTTGAATACATTTGTTTACTACCAACAAGTACAATTAGGGTTTTTGTTGGATTTATGAGAAGTCCATGTTTTTTTGTCCATGAAGAGATATGGTCGAGTGCAAGTGACATTACTCTATGTGTTTCAAAAATGTCAACGGGCTCGAAATGAATATACAATTGCAAATCATCGGCATATAAATGGTACGAACAGGGGAGATTTTTTGTTATTGGATTGATAAAAAGGGAAAATAAAAGTGGAGAAAGTACCCCCCCTTGTGGCACACCGGCGGTAAGATCAATCCAATCTGGAAAGACATCTGCCATTTTAACGCATTGACGACGGCCACGTAAATACGTTGAAAACCAATTTATCGCGGATGAAGATAGATTTAAGGACTTAAGTCTAGCGAGAAGCAGGTCAAAATCAACAGAGTTAAAAGCACTACTAAAATTAAGTAGGACCAAAAGCGTTAGACGTTTATCATTCATTGCTTGTCTAATGTCGTCAGTTGTTTTAACTAAGACGGTAGTAGTGCTGTGTCCAGCCCGAAAACCAGATTGCAGAGGATCAAGTTGATTATGGAGTGTCAGATAACAGTTAATTTGTTTGTAAGCTATTCGTTCAACAACTTTGGAAAAGATGGGCAAAATGGAGATGGATCTATAATCTTTTTTGGATGCCGGGGAGCCATTTTTAGGAAGTGGAATAACGAAAGCCGATTTCTATTGGGTTTACTATTTACCTATTTAAAAGAAAGGTTTATTAAAGAAAAAAGCTGTTTTAAAAAAGAGGAAGAGAAGAAGGAAAAGAGAAAGAGAAAGTGCTTTAAAAGTTAAAAAGTTTACTTCATAGTTGATATAAATATTAATACTAAACCATAATAAATAAATTTAAAGTACAATTTTACCCACAAGAGTAAAGAGTTGAAACAAAAGTTAACAATTAATCATTATTTGAAATTTTAATTATTAGTTATGTTGAATTTGTGTATTTGGGAAGAATGTTTACTAGGGATGGAAAGACCGAGAGAGATATTGAAAGGAAGGTGAGTGCCGGGAACAGGGTGAACAGTGCACTGAAATCTACTTTGGCTAAGAGGCTAAACTAGAAGTTCACAACGGTGTTCTAGTGCCAACTCTAATGTATGGGAGCGAAGTATGGAATTGAAAAATGAGGATGAAAGTAGGTTGAATGCTGTCGAAATGCGATCCCTCAGGCAAATGTGTGGTAAAATGATGTATGATAGGTGCACAAATTTCGAGATCCGTGAAGTGTGTAAGGCTGAGACACGCATTATCGACAGGATCGAGAAAGGGGTGCCGCGGTGGTTTGGACATATAGAGCGAACGGACAGCGAAATATCGGCTAAAATGATCTACGATGCGAATGTTGATGGATGCAGAAATCTAGGAAGACCGAGAAGACATGGCACGATCAAGTCCATCAAATACTTGAAGATGGACATGTCAAAAGTAGGAATAATCGGCGTGCGTGCATGAGAAGATGTATGGATGTAGAGGAAGCGAGATCTGTATGCCAAGATATAAACGGCGTGATGGTTTGTTTGTTTGTTTGTTTGTTTGTAATTGTTAATTCTTTTTCAAAACACAGGACTTGATAATCAGCGGCGTGGTATGAAATAAATTTAAATCATCACTGTATTGATTTACAAGTCGCTGCATGCGAATAATTGGTGAATTCAATGAATAATTAGTACCATGATGATGACTTGAAAACAATAAAAACGTCTTGTTGGTCTATGTGGAATACGAAAGTTTATTATAGTTAACAGTCAGGCGAGAGTGTAAATCTGAGACAAGCATAATTGATAAGATTAAGAAAGGGTCTCTGAGATGGTTTGGTCACGTAGAACGAATGGACGAGAGAATGGTATAACAAGTATATATGGCAAAAATGAACGGCAACGTTAGACAGGGACGACCAAGGAAGACGTGGCATGATCAGATAAACCAAAATCTTAAGTCTGGTCATGTCAAAAGCAGACAGAAACGAAGGGCATGTATGTCAAGATGTATGAATGTGGAAGAGGCTAGGATTGTATGCCAGGATAGACGTGTGTGGCGGTCCATTCTCTCTGCCTACCCCTACGGGGAAATGGCGTGATGGTAGTGGTGGTAGTAGTAGTAGTAGTAGTAGTAGTAGTAGTAGTAGTAACAGTTCTGGGCAATCTAGTTGTGTAGATCTTATTATTTACTGCACAATAAGTTTTTCTGGGTTATTATGCCGTGTGTTGTTCGTACTCTCTACCGACGTTTCGGATCGCGTTACAGCGTCCATCATCAGGGTTGATGTTATTTGTGTATGAATATGTGTTACGTTAGGTACTTAGAATTTTTACCGTGTCGTAGTCGTTTTTGTGTGATGTTATGTATTTGGGACTTGTACCGTGTCGTAGTCGTTTAGATTAATGTGTACCATTATGTACTTAGGATCTATACCGTATCCCAAATCTGTGTTACATTGCAATCTTTATGCAATTTCTTTATGACTGGGTACCAGGATGTTACCCAGTCATAAAGACATCCTGGTACCCAGTCATAAAAACATCCTGGTACCCAGTCATAAAGAAATTGCATAAAGATTGCAATGTAACACAGATTTGGGATACGGTATAGATCCTAAGTACATAATGGTACACATTAATCTAAACGACTACGACACGGTACAAGTCCCAAATACATAACATCACACAAAAACGACTACGACACGGTAAAAATTCTAAGTACCTAACGTAACACATATTCATACACAAATAACATCAACCCTGATGATGGACGCTGTAACGCGATCCGAAACGTCGGTAGAGAGTACGAACAACACACGGCATAATAACCCAGAAAAACTTATTGTGCATCTTAACGGCCGTGAAAATCTAAGAAGTTTATTATTTACTATTTTCACAAAAGGGCTATTATCTCAGTTTCACTTTTCTATGGCTGGCTGCTTTCTGCATAACTACGTTCAACTATACCGCCATGTTTAATTCTATTTCACCCACAGGACTGCAGAGAAAAAATATTTTTTGATTATATTATTATTGTTTTGGACTATAAACTGACATACGAGCATACAGATAATACAGTAAATAAATCACTGAAATTACTTGGCTTCATTAAATGAATATCCTCTGATTTTACTAATGTCCGTACAATCAAAACTCTTTATTGCTCAACTGTTCGCCCTCTTCTAGAATATGCCTCAGTGGTCTGGTCTCCATGTTATGTCAATCGCATAAATCACATTGAATCAGTCCAACATCGCTTGCTTCAAAAAATAGCGTGGATGCTCGGACTAGAGAGAGATAATTATTCTTATGCTGAAATAGAGTCAATGTTAAATATTTCTAGTCTACAAAAACGTAGAACTAATATTGACTCCATATATATGTTCGGCATACTAAATGGTAAAATCGATTTTCCATCATTACTGGGACAAGTAAAATTCAATATTCCGACTCGTAGATTGAGAAACAATGAAGAACTGTTCATCGATCAGCATAGAACAAACTGTGGCCTGAATTCTCCAATGACCCGCCTTTGTCGTATTGTTAACTCAAGACAAGATCTGGACTTTTTTGGTTTAAGTTTACAACGATTTAAACGAGCACTAAATAAATAGTCCAGATCTTGTCTCGATGTCCCTTATGTTTGTCAATGCTTCTTTCTTTTTTTTAATGTTTTAAACTATTCTTTTATTGTAATATTTAAACCTTATAAATTGTATACATGGACAATGTCCGTTAATAAATAAATAATTATTTCAGAATTATTGCAATACGCTTACTTACGATAAAAATACTCGGTAAACGCAGATGTAATCTCAAACTGAATAGAACATAATGAAACAATTGATTTGTATCATCTGGTTAGGTCCCGATGCGGAAAGGACGGCTGCTATTTTATACATAATAATAATTGTAATCGAACTAAGGTCCTTTGATGATAAATTTCTAAAAGCTCGCAAGCATCGGGTTACCCCCCTTGGCCTATGGACATTACTAGAAGATAGGGATGCGACGTTATATTGACATTTTCAAAACATCGATACGGATCGAACATTGATTATTATTATGGATAACTTATATAGCGCCAATATGTTTCTTTTTGGGTGATACCGTGTGTGTTGGATTTGTTTCGCCATCTTCGAGGTAAACTGAGTGTTTCATAGAAAAAAAAGTGTGTGTTTAAGTACTAGTAATTTGTACCGTGTCGCAGTCGGCAGTAGGCACATTTTTATTAATTTTTTGTAGTATGTAGAGCTGGGATAGAAAAGAACCATTTATTGAGCCCAATAGATAAGAATCCCCTGGAAAGGGAAGCTGTTTAAACTAAGTTGCCGAGGATGTGATAAAGTGTACAGAGGACAAACAGGGCGCACAGCAAAGAAAAGGATCGACTAACACAAAAGAGCGTGTAAACTTGGGCACCCTGACAAATCTGCAATAGCGGAACACTTAATAGACATCGGACATTTTTTCGCATTTGAACCGAAAATTTTGCATAAACCCAGTAATTACAGAGCACGAATAATAAAAGAGGCAATTGAAATACACAGACACCCAAATAACATAAACAAAGACGACGGGCTGAAATTAAACTCAACATGGTTCCCAGAACTAAATACTACAAAAATGTGCCTACTGCCGACTGCGACACGGTACAAATTACCAGTACTTTAACACACACTTTTTTCTACAAAACACTTAGTTTACCCTGAAGATGGCTCCTGCAATGGTAGCCGAAACATCGGAAAAAATCCAACACACACGGTATCACCCAAAAAAAAAACATACTGATAACAGTGACCGTGAAAACCTTCGCACTTATTTATATAGCGCCATTTTCGTAATATAATACCTCAAGGGTGCTTTACATAGTGATTCTATAGATAAATAAATTTAATTAAAGCTTTTAAATTTGTAATTTTATTAAAACAACTTATTTTGCTATCACATACTACGGATTTACTCAAATGATTTAGAGAACAAGTAGGTTTTAAGTTTTTTCCGAAACATCACTTCACTTTCACAGCCTCGCACCTCTGCTGGGAGAGCATTCCATGCCATAGGGCCTGCGACCGCAAATGCGCGTTCACAGAATTTAGTGCGCTGTTTGCTTAGAAGCATAATAACTTCTCCTCTCGACGTAAAGTTTCGGTAAATAAGATGTTGTTATAAATTAAATATTATAACCAGAATTATCTTCTTTTAAAAAAAAAGAGAATACAATTCTATAAAAAAAGGTATCAACTATAGTATTTCGATATTTCTTTAAAGTATAACCGAAGGCACGATTTTACGCAGAAATAAAGAAAAATGTCACGAAAATGTATGTGATTTAAAATGCTTGTATTTCTTTACAAAATCAAAAAATTAAAATTTGGCTTTTGCCACTTTCATGTTCAATTTATTGTCTTCAAATCGTTTTAACAAATTTTAGTTCAATACTTAGTCTTTATTGAGATCCCAGATACCTAAGTTTAGTCTAAATTTGAAATGGCGTAATATGCCGGTCTAAAAGTAATTATATTTTAGTTACACAAAACTTTAAAGTATTTATTTTTTTTAAATATTGTTTTTATCTAATTTATATATTTTTATTTTATTAATATTGCGGGATTAAAAAAAAACATTCGTTTTAAAATGGCAAAATCGTATGATTTCCTCATTTTGCGTGCGTTTTACCGGACTACAGCCTTAAGGAGGTATCAAAAGTAACTCTAAGGTCCTTGGTTTCCGAGCTATGCTTCAAAGAAACGATGTATCGATGTTTTAGTATGTGATGGCACATCCCTATTAGCTACACACCCACACTTTCGGCCTACCCAGCTGTGCGATACTCAATACACCACCCAGCCTTCAAGGTGTGAGATCAGACAATGGACTGATCGCGTGCTGCCGGCTGACAGCAGCTGTCAGAGACCAAATAAAATAAGAACAGAAAATAATTTCAAACTAACGTTTTATCTGGAGGCAAATGCTTGAAGCGACTATATCAGATATTGATGAAAATAGTAAGAGCAAAAAACCACAGCAGGGTGTTTCGATGAAAATTTTAATTATTATTTTTTAAACTTCACTTTCCCTCATTCATTCGCACATTCGCACATACACACATACACACACATTCACATACACACACATGAATACTAACACGACACATACATAAAATTACGTAAACTCTTATCAACAATATTTTGAGCTTGTCCAAATTTTTGTAGACAAGGACTGGATTCAACTCCCTGGGGAGCTGTTTATATTAACATATTACCCCAGGGAGTTGAATCCAGTCCTTGTCTACAAAAATTTGGACAAACTCAAAATATTGTTGATAAATTACCTGGTCCATGAAGAAGTATAGAAATTTAAAAAATAATATTTTCAGGCTTTGCCTAATATGTAGGTGAAATAATTCAATTAGATGAATCTCACCCGCATAAATAAAGGTTACAGCTCTTTCTTCACAAACATCAACAGATGAAAGAATTGAAGGAATATAGATGTTCAAATATAGGCAGAATGGTGAATGTTACACAGTGTGTAAAGTGGCCACTTAAACCAGCCATTGACAGGTCATAAGCCCTGTAGATGCCTGGACTTCTATATTACCTTCTCTTAAATGTTCTTCATCTCTGTTGTAATATGTTAATGTAAACTCTTATCTTTATTACAATATTTGAGTTTGTCCAAATGTTTGTAGACAAAAGACTGGATTTCACCCCCTCGGGAGTCATTAAGATTAACAAATTACAACAGGGTTGAAGGCCACTTAAACCAGCCAATGACAAGATTTTTTAGTGAAGGTTTAAAGTTTTGTAAGTATACTTAATAATATTAAATATAAAGAGGAAACGTGGTCTGATTTTCCTTCATACAAACGTTTTCCCGTATTTTCTCTCTGGATTATGGTACTGGAGCATTGATTTTTTTAACACAATAAAGATATTTACAACTCGTTGAAAATGGCCCTCAAAATTAAATATTTGGGTAAATCATAAGAACTCAAATTTTAATTAATTTTTTAAAAAATAATGTAAGAATTGAAGGAATGTAGATGTTCAAATATGGGCAGAATGGTGAATACTACACAGTGTGTAAAGTGGCCACTTAAACCAGCCATTGACAGGTCACAAGCCCTTTAAATGCCTAGACTTTCATATTCCCTTATTTAAGGTATTCTCCACCCCTGTTGTAATTTGTTAATCTTTTCTTTATTATTGTGTAGTATTATTATTTAGGATAACTCAACGGCGCTTTACAAAGTCATTATATAAAGATATAAAATTAATTTTAACTTTTAAATTTTAAAAAAAAATGTACTTTGTCACCGCATGCTAAGAATTTATTCAAATGATTTAGAGAACAAGTGGGTTTTAAGTTTCTTCCGAAACATCACTTCACTCTCACAGTTTCGGACTTCTGCTGGGAGAGCATTCCATGCCGAAGGGCCTGCGACCGCAAATGCGCGTTCGCCGAATTTAGTGCGCTGTTTGCGAAGAGGTATAATAACTTTTCCTTTCGACGTAGATGTAGCTGATCTAAGCGTAAGACGTCTGTCAGCTAGTTCATCTGGAATGCAGAGTTCCCTGAGATATTCCGGAGCAGAGTTGTGCAGTGACTTATACATAAGCTAAGAGAGTTTGTATTCCACCCTCTGTGGTAAACGTACTATATATTTATATATTATAAGATTTACGGTGGATTTGTTTAATTGGCTCTAGTATTGTAAATATATTTCTACTTTTGTTAATGTAATTACTGTAAAAATTCCAAATAAAATAAAATAAATAAATAAAATGCGACATGAATTTGAAAAAAAAAAATATCGTCAAAATTTACGCCGGAAGGTGCTAAAAAACGTTTGGTGGTTTAGTGGTTAAGATGCTTGAATCACGCACGGAAGGTTTTTTTTTTTTTTTTTTTTTATTTGAAAATTTATTTATAAAACCTTACGGATTATTACATTCATTTTACATAAAATAATATATGCATTTTTCATTTATACTCTGTTGTTCAAAATAATATTTTTTACATCTTTCGAAAAGTTTGTCTGAGTCTTTTGTTTAGTTTTGTCTGGTAGTTTATTGTATAATTTCAGTCCCTGGTTCACTAGTCTCGATTGTCCTTGTCTTGTTTTAGAAAGTTGTATATGGTATTTGTCTGATATTCTCGTATTATTTCCACGTTGACTACAATTTTTTACAAGTTTTAGTTCTTCGTCTACAATTACATTAGTGGCTAATTTATGGATAAATTTTAATGATTCTAGTTGAAAGAGTTCAGTTATATTTAATTGATTAGTTTGTTTAAAAAGTTCTGTAGTTGCAGTTAGATAGGGAAGGTCATATAGTAACTTTAATATTTTATTTTGTTGTCTTTTTAGTCTGTTTATGTCATTTTGATATCCCGCTCCCCATAGTAGTTGCGTATAACATATTGTTGTTTTTACATAGGCTTCATACATTAGAATTTTTTCCGTTTTTGGAATAAAATTTTTGATTTTTAAAAAAAGACTCGATAATGTCGCCACTTTGCTAATTAAATTGCCGATATGAATTGTCCATGTTAATTAATGTCCTGGGTTCGATTCCCAGAGAGAACACAAAAACAAGGTTTTTCTATAATTGGCCACTGTAATTCACTTCCCTCTCTTCTCAATCCAATGAAGTACATGTTATGTACTTCTGGATTACTTTCTTTCAGCACAAATATGCTAAGGCTACCAGATTTCAGAGAGCTCCTTCGGGCAGCTTTTCTCGTTTGACAACGAGCAAATTTTCCGTGTACGTGGGCACCGCCAAGGAGACTTATGTCCTCAGATGCGGTGTGCGGTATGTGGTGAGCAAGCTGTAATTGGGCCTTTTGGCCTGTTGTGGTGCAAAAAAATAAATAATCAGGAATAAAAAATAAATTATAGTATGTTTTGAGTTTATGGTTTCTCGTCTGAAAATTCCGAAGATGACATTCCTCAGATGAATGAATCTTTGCCGTAAATATAACTTTTAAATAACTATTTTTATAATATTTTTATTTTACGTTTTTAAAGTTATAATAAAAATATTTTTTAATTTTTATACTTCCTCGTAGGCCTGATGGATTTATCAACAATGATATGAGTTTTTCCAAATTTTTGTAGACTATGACAGGGGTAAAGTACAGTAAACGGGGTCTAGAATTCCAATCGTCTATGCGCTTAGTAGCAGCAAGGCGTGTTGTAATGTTACTCCTTTTTACTATTCATATTATTATTATTTTGTAATACACTAAATTTATTTGTCAATTTTTAAAATGTGTAAATGGGGGCTAAATTTCTAACTGTCTATGCGCTCTGTAGCTGCAAGACGTCCTGTAATCTAGCTCCTATCTATTATATTTTTTTATTGATCTTAATTGAAAACGAGGAACTAGAATCCCAACCGTCCATGCGCTCTGTAGCTGCAAGACGTACTGGGATATTTATTAATTGTACAGCGCCCTTGAGGTGATTTTCACAAAAATGGCGCTTTATAAATTATCCAACTATATATATATATATATTCAACCCCCTAGGAAACTATTAATATTAACATATGTCTATGTATTACTATGTCAATGGTAGAAAGTAAGTATAAACAACCAAAAATTCTTTCTTAAAACATTTTAAAAAAACACATTACTCCATAAAAAAAGGCTTATATTAATTTATTTTATAGGTAATCTACAAAAAATGTTAAATGCTTACATAAAGCACATAATATTTTATTTTATTTTATTATATTTTTAACAACCAAAAATTCTTTCTTAAAACATTTTTAAAAAACACATTACTCCATAAAAAAAGGCTTGTACTAAAATGTATTATTTTAAAAGATTATTGATGGCATAATAATTTAACCTAGATTTTTTTTTGAATACCCCAAAATTCGTGCGATTCAAAAAAAATGTATTTCTTTTCAAAATTCTGATTTTACATTCATATATATTAATAAAAATAACATATTATTTTAACATTATTTTTGGTACGTGTACGTGTACACACACAAATCTGGAATTTCTCCCAAGGGGGAGTAGGTATATATTTTTATTTATATCCCTACAGAGATGAGGTAGAATTTTTTTCAAACTCAAGCAATCTGCAGGCGATTACTAGTACTTAATTTAACTCGGAAGAGTCTTAACTACATAAAATAAAGTAATCTGCTTAATTAAAATACTTAACTTCAATATCAATACATAGATGGCGCTCCAACTCGCTTGTGGATGGTTTCTCAATTCGTAACATAAATACAAAAATCAAAAATGTTACCTGGTGTGGATATTCGCTAATAAGCGGAATGGGGAATGTTGTAGTACTTAAAGTGGCCACTTAACCCAACCAATGACAGGTCATAAGCCCTGTAAACGCTCGAATATCCATAATCCTGAATTTGAAAAAAATTCTACCTCATCTCTGTAGGGATATTAATATTATTTTAACTTTATATTAAACCTTGTGCGGGCCCCTGAATTGTTCAGGGACCCCCAAATAAATTTAATTTTTCCACGGACCCCCTGAATGGTCCCGGAGACCCTCGAGGGTCTGTAAGAACCACTTTGGGAAGCACTGCATTAAAACAACGGCTGGGATGGAGACATCAAAAGGCATCTTATGTTTACGTTTATTTTTACCTGGGTCTCTCTGCAGCAGGTAAGCGGCCAACGGGGCCGCGGGTAGGAAGCAGGGTACCCTGGCCTTCACCAGCTCAGCTATGGTGGAATACGACTTGGCATTGGTGCTGCCTCTCTCGCCGACCAGAGCGAACCACCCTGCAAGGGAAGAGATTAATGAATGAATTAATTATTTTCATCAATTTATTTATTTATCCATGGACCATACTGCCACAGTTTAGTTAGAATTAAATACACGATTAAAAGAAAACACAATTAAACGATAAATTTCAACTATGACAGAAAAATAACGACCTTAAGACAAGATATGAGCCCATTGCAGGGTCGCGATTACAAACACTATCTCCATCGGTACATATCGAGACGGTATAAAGTAAAATCAATATTTATGTACAAAAATATATGTGTTTGTATAAAAAAATTAAGTATCTTAGTCAGCAACCTGTAATTGAACATGGTTAGAAAGAAATATGCCCAACATATTATATTTATCTTACAGAAAATATAATTTTACTTAGTAGATAAAATTCAAGTTAAGTATTAACTTCCCATTGTTGAGCTACTGGGCCCCGATTACAATGGGAAGTTAAGTTTAATCTTTAATTTTATCTAAAAAGTAAAATTAAGTTTTCTGTATGAAACGCAGAATACGCATACATGTTTTTCTTCTAAACATGTTCAATTATAGGTTACCGACGAAGATACTTTGAATGCTCATGCAAATATATTAATTTATTTTATAGGTAATCTACAAAAAATGTTAATTGATTTTTACTTACATAAAGCACATAATACTTTATTTTATTTTATTTTATTTTACTTTACTTTACTTTATTTTATTTTATTTTAATTGATTTTATTTTATTTTATATTATTTCATTTCATTTAATTTCATTTCATTTCATTTCATTTTATTTTACTTTACTTTATTTTACTTTATTTTATTTTATTTTATTTTATTTTATTTTATTTTATTTTATTTTATTTGGGAAATCAAAAGTTCTACATACATATTTATAGTAAACAAACAGATATATGTATAAACTCAGAACTAAGCTAAACTTTTACAGCCACGCACCTCTGCTGGGAGAGCATTCCATGCCATAGGGCCTGCGACCGCAAATGCGCGTTCACTAAATTAAGTGCGCTGTTTGCGTAGAGGAATAATAACTTTTCCTCCGGCCGTAGACGTAGCTGATCTAAGCGTGAGACGCCTGTCATAAGCCCTGTAAATGCCTAAACACCCATATTCACTTCTCAAAAAAATTCTCTGTTGCAACAAATTTAAATATTAACCATTATTTTATTTATTTTCGCATAAACATAATTACTATAAAACATCATTATCAAAAGTAAAAATATAATGGCTGTGCATAATCGCTTATTTTGACAATTCGCCCCTGGTAAGTAGCATTGTGAACCGGCTTCACGGTGGTGGTTTTAGCCTTTAAAATAATATTGTGAAGTGTTTGATTTATTTGCCAGGTTCGACGGATCGACTGGGGGTGGCGGGAGGAGGGGAGGGGGGGACCGCGAAAGGGGAGGGGGTCAGTAACCCGCAGAGGTCAGCTGACTGTACTCAGTCGTTAGCGATTGCTAGTGATGCGCGTACATATTCATGGAAATAATCGAATCGGTAGCTTAAATAAAATTAGGACACCCGATAATTATTTTGAGTGCTAACAAAGTTGGGTCCGTTTTTTTGTAATTTAATAATGACTAGGTACCAAAAGTAAAAAAAAAATGGCAGTGGCTGGACATCATTAGAAAGAAAATGTTCTCTTCTACAAGATACTGTGTTTTCTTTTTTAAAGATAACTGCACATATAAATAGTGCAGCGAGAGATTTCTTTCAAAAATATATGTAGATAAACGAACGCAGTACTTTATACAGGGTGTTCATTAAACCCTGTCACATCCGAAACCACGATGATCAGTATGAGCAAGAAGACATATTGGCACATTAAAATATTTTTTTAGAACGAATAAAATTTTTAAAAAAGAAAATGCTAAAAAAAGCAAATGTTTGGTTACTTCTGCAGGGCGAAACGAGGGAGGAGGGGGGGAGTCTTATACTGCGCCGCGCCCCCCTTCACTTCTCCCCTGCAGAAAGAAGCAACCATTTGTTTTTTTAAATATTTTATTTTTAAACATTTTCATTGTTCTAAATATTTTTTTAAATACGCTAATATGACTTTTTGCCCATACTGATCATAGTGGTTTCCGATGTGACAGGGTTTAAAAAACACCCTGTATATTTGGAACACATATTTAACAATGTTCGAGTATGTCCAAATGCTTGCAGACTGGCTGGACTTTCTCCCTAGGGAGTTGTTCATATTTAAATTTATTGCAACAGAGAGGGAATGAATGAATTCCCCAGGGAGGAAATTCAGTCAGTCTGCAAGCATTTGTACATACTCAAACATTGTTGATTTAACTACCTGGTAAAAGAAGAAGTATAAAAATTGGAAAATTGTTTTTAGGCGTTGCCTGGTAGGTGCTTTGGTTCAGCCGGATGAATCTCACCCACATAATAAAGGTTTCAGCTCCTTTACTTCACAAAAGTCAACAGATGGAAGAGTTGAGGAAATGTCAAAACATGGGCAGAATTGTGAATGTTACACAGTGTGTAAAGTGGCGGCCTCCGTGGTGTAGTGGTCAAGACGCTTGACTCACGCACGGAAGGTTCCGGGTTCGATTCCCGGTGAGAACACGAAAATTAAAAATGTGATTTTTCTCAAGCCTGGGTGCTCTGTGATGTAATTCACCACTGTAGTTAGGCCTCCTGGCCTGTTGTGGTGCAAAAAAAATGTTTGAAAAAGTGGCCACTTAAGCCAGCAAATGACAGGTCATAAGCCCTGTAAATGCCTAGACTCCCATATTCCTTTCTCAAAAATGTTTTCCCTCTCTGTTGCAATAAATTTAAATAGGTGCACATATTATTTATATTCTTATGTATTACATTACTTAAAACTAGTTTTTTTGTTACATATTATACTATATTATTTATGTTTAAGAACCATGTATTCTTGGCACATATGCATACTTTATATTTGTATAATAACGATTAATTATTTCTTACATTTGATTAGCCAGGCATTTATAATTAAGTGGTTTTAGTTTTTTTTTGTTATTGTTTTAATTAGTATAGAACTACTTTTATGCTTTAAAAGATAAAAATCTCCATCTTAGAACAGGCTGTGCAATGTCGGAGACTATCATAAACAGAGAACACTCCGTTTTCATTTTCTATTCATTAGTTATATATACGAGTAGATTCCCTGTTATTAAATATGTATTCTAATTTTATGCAATAAATTAATAAAATAAAAAAATAAATTAATAAAAATGTGCGCATTAAATAAATAAATAAAAATGCTTTCAAAATTTCAAAAGCAGGTCGCCCGTGTTAGGTACACGTTTGACCATCCAAAATACATATTATATATCAATGCAAATCGTATCGTTTTCCTACTCGTTATCAGACTTCTAAATTCTTTTTTAAGCCGAACTCTTTTGGTGCAACTAGAATAATTGGAAACAAACCAGACAGAACGGCATCGAAAGGCTCCGTAGCATTGTGCTAAAATTGCCCGCAAATCAAATGCGTTAATATGATTGATTAGTACGTACGCACATAAGTTGAACAATGCAGTTCGCCCACATAACAATGAAATAATCAAATGAGCCAATCAATGAATGCATAATCGCATTCCATATTCGAATTTCAATATTTATTACGCAG
Source organism: Micrasema longulum (assembly GCF_059751315.1). Taxonomy (NCBI): domain Eukaryota; kingdom Metazoa; phylum Arthropoda; class Insecta; order Trichoptera; family Brachycentridae; genus Micrasema; species Micrasema longulum. The sequence continues at coordinate 121,164 of NW_028279255.1, forward strand.
GCGCAATGCCAGTTATGAGAAATGTGACAGTTACAAGAACTACTTAGAACGGAAATCGTTTTGAGGTTATTAATTTATTAAATTTATATTTGTATAAAACCAATGTCGACCGGTTTCGAGACGTACCCGTCTCTCCATTGCTATGTTATTTTCCACTCATTCTATTATCTTAGTTACTGTGTATTCTTCTTTATTTATTCTATTCTGTGATTCATGTAACGGTCACTGTTTACACCATAATCTTGTATAACTTCCCTATTATCAACACCCCTGTATCACGTCAGTACATGTACACCATACAATCTTGTATACACTTTCTTTATTAATATTATTACGTATCATGTCGATACATGTACACGGAGCATGGTCGGGCAGCGAACTATGTCCAGACTTTATTATCTTATTTGTATAATATCATAATATAAGGGCGTGTAAGCCCCATTCACGGAGAGAACACTACAGTAGTCACTAGAAGCATAACCTCAGTATTTTTGTGTGGGAATTAAATGTTATTTTGAAAAGAAAGTACATTTTTATTATTTACATCTACCTAGCACCTAACACCATCAGGACACTAATAAACTAACATGTAGCTGCAAGACGATTAATAATCTAGCTTCAATAGGTAAATGTGAAAATTCCTATTTCACCAACAATAATGATGGATGCAGAAATATTAAAGGAAGTGAAAGAGATAAAATATTTGGGGATTATAATAGATTCTAGATTGACTTTTTCCCAGAATACAAGATATGTGACAAATAAGATAGCAAGGAAGGTTTCTCTTATGGGAAGAGTCAGAAGATATACATATAACTGCAGATTCGTGCAGGATGATTTATAATGCAATGCAAAAAAATCTGCCGTACTTATATTTAAACACAAGACGTCACTTTCTGAGTTCGTGCACCCATCACCACCTGCATTCCTAGACAACAACAGTTTAATGGTAACTGCAAAAGTCAAATATCTAGGGCACATACTGACTGATAATTGTAAAGACGATCAGGACATAGAGAGACAGAGAAGAGCCATCAATGTCAGGGCCTCTATGCTAGCGAGACGCTTCTTTCAATGCAGTAACGAAGTGAAGAAAATCGTATTTACTTCGTATTTGACGTCCATGTATACAGCGGAACTTTGGAACAGCTATACGCAACGAGCGTGGAATAAATTAAGGATCACGTATAACAACTCATACCGACAATTATTCGGATTGCCTAGGTACTGCCGTGCCTCTGAAATGTTTACAGCTGGACGAATAAACACCTTCGCTGCCCTGCTTCGCCAAAGAGCCTGGAGCCTATGGGAACGCCTAAAAAAGTCTAATAACGAAATTCTCCAAGCCACTGCAGAGTGGATCCAATCACCGTTGTTCAAGCGATGGCGCGATATGTTAAGACCACCATAAGTGCTGCAATATAAAATTTTATTTTATGTTTATATTTATGTTTATTGTTATATTTATGTTTATTATTATATTTTTGTTTATATTTATATTTATGTTCATGTTTATATGTTTATATGGTAGAATTGGCTCTGCACTTTATAGCCATTTTACTGGAATAAAATTTTTAAAAAATAAATAATAAATAAATAACTCCATAATTGTGCCTCATATAAATTATTGTAGTAGTATTTTGTTTTTGGCAACTGAAGGGGAAAAAAATAAACTTACTGTTCTGCAAAATGCTATGAGAGTAATTTTGAAAAAAAAAAAATACACCAGAATAAAGTTGATGCTGAAACAAGCAAAAATTATGACAGCACGTCAACTAATATATTTTAATGTAATGTTTTTTGTTCATAAAATGATTAATGGTTATACCTCAAAAGAGTTGACTCAAAAGGTTTTTTCTAATCAGTGTGAACATGTATATAAAACAAGAAATAAACATGAAGTAAGACTACCATTTCGTAGGAAAACAAGTACACAGAACTCGTTGATGCACCGAGCTGTACAGTTATATTATAAGGAAATACCATTGGAAATAAGAGAGCAAAAAAATATTATTTCATTTAAATGTCAATTAAAAAAGCAGATAAATTTTCGTGTTAGCTTTATAGAAGTTTTCTTTTTAAGTGTACGTATATCGTTTGAAAAATGTTATTAATAAGTATATGTTTTAATAATAATTAGATATAAGTTAATATTAGGACATTCATTTATTATGTTTGTACTATTTAAAGACAAAATAAAATAAATAATAAAAAAAATGTTATCAACTATCAAATATCCAAATTTAGTAAATGAGGTCTAGAATTATAACCGTCCATGCGCTCAGTAGCTGCAAGACTTGTAATCTAACTTCTATTTTATAAATTTGTTTTTTATTTCATTTTTTAAAATATCACTAAAACTCTAAATTTCATTGTCAAATAAAAAAATAAAAAATGTAAATAGGGGCTAGATTTCTTATTGCCCATGCGCTCTGTAGCTGCAAGACGTGTTGTAATCTAGCTCCTATATATCAGAACTGGAGACGAGGAACAAGAATCCCAACCGTCCATGCGCTCTGTGGCTGCAAGATATTTATTGAGGGGAGACCCTTAAGCCCACCATCCACCCGCAGCTGTTATAGAGTCCTGAGGGACTCTCTGTCAGCTGCGCGTAGAGGAAAGTTATTATAAATATTCCTAAGGAATACAAACTCTATGCAGGTTAAGGAGGGGGGAGGAGGACGTATGGACAGAGGCCAACACGTCGTCCCCACCCCTCAGAATCTCCTCAATGCCTCTGTTTTTTTTATTCAAAAAAAATATGTTAACAAACAATTTACATAAATAAACGTATCCAAATATACAAAAACATTTTCTTAAAACTATAGTAACAAAACAAACATAACTTACACAAAACATAAGAAAAAAACACGGATATTTACATTAAGAGAACGACTTTGGATAAAGAAGGACTGCCTGGGTGGTCAGAGGCAGAGGATCCGAATACCACCCCCGTAAGGGGAGGACAAAACAAAAGAACGTGTGCGTTCCGCTCGGAAGGAAGCGCAGTCCCAACTGAGCATCCCACAGGAACAGTTGCCTGCCCCACCATATTTTACCCACCTAGGCGTCCGCGCATCTGAGGAGCTCCCAACGCGATACCCAAGTCCGGACAAACTGACGGAAGAGTGCAAAACCTCTGTACAATGTAAAACAGAAATTATAAATATATAAATATAGCCTATGACGCCGATGACGCAGTCCTCCTAGCTGACAGCGAAGAGGAACTGCAATCCTTGGTTACAAAGGTTTACGAAGTGTGCAAGGAGAGTGATTTGCTAATGAATGTGCAAAAGTCGAACGTCATGGTCTTTGAAAGAAATGTAACTATGACTGAATGTAAGATTGTAGTAAATGGAGATAGTTTGAAACAGGTCGAAGAATTTGTATATCTGGGTAGTATGTTTACTAGAGATGGAAATATGGACAAGGATATTGAAAGGAGGGTTAGTGCCGGTAACAGAGTTAATGGTGCCTTAAAGTCTGTCGTAGCAAATAAGTGTCTATCGCAAGAGGCTAAATTAGCAGTTCATAATGGAGTTCTGGTACCAACCCTAATGTATGGAAGCTAAGCATGGAGTTGGAAAAAAAGGGACGAAAGTAGACTGTAGAATGTGCGGAAAAACAATGTATGATAGGTGCCCTAATGTCGAAATTAGAGCAGAATGCAAGGCTGAGTTAAGGATTATCGACAAAATTAAGAAAGGTCTTTTGCGATGGTTCGGTCATGTGGAGCGAATGAATGATGAAAGAACGGCTAAAAAGATTTATGATGCGAATGTGTCTGGTTGTAGAAGTCGAGGAAGGCCGAGAAAGACACGGCATGATCAAGTACAACAAATTCTTGAAAGTGGTCATGTGAAAAGTCGGAATAATCGACGTGCGTGCATGAGAAGATGTATGAATGTGAAGGAAGCAAAGAAAGTGTGCCAGGACAGAGTGGTGTGGCGTTCTATCCTCTCTGCCTACCCCTCCGGGGAAATGGCGCGATGGTTAGTTAGTTAGTTAAATATAGCCTAGAAGACTCGAGCAGGGTGCCTATCACAATATTTCCGCGTCAGATTCGGCCGATTGTCTCGACATCTTCGATGGCATAAGTCCCTTTCCCACAGCATCGCGGGCTGTATTTATGTATTTATATTACAAGAAGTGTGACAATAGGCGAATAGACTCACTCCCATTGTTCCGAGTTGTGTCACTCTTGGGTAAGCCTATCATTACACACTTTCCCCGTGGGAACTGGAACCCAGAGAAACTGTAATCATAATTGGATGAACTATTGTTGTGTACGCTGGTACGTCAGCAAACGACATAACATCTATGTAGATTCACAGATCAACAACCCTCCCAACACCCTCTTAAGACTCCATCAAATATCTGGGAATTTCACTTATTCATAGAGAGGGGTCAGTGCTATTCAAGCTCCTGACCTGTGAAGATCTACATATTCTGACGGGTCCCTGTGAATAGTTCGCGCCCTCCAAGCCCAATAGCTCAATCACAAATAACTATCGATGGCTAATGAGCGACGTGATTATCACCATGGCTGTTTATCCTATTCGCGATCACAATGGAACATCCGAGAACACCTAATATTAAATGTTAAAATATTTACGTTTCGCGACGTATAATCCTGCTGCGAAATCACATATTTGAATTTCACCGGTGTAAATATGGAGAAAAAAAAATATTACGCTTTTCATTGCATTTAGCCGGCGGTTGGCAAGCCAAATGTCAAGAAAAGCAGTCGCCATAATAATTTTATTTTAATGTTCACTTTTTACGCCTTACTATTTTGCTAATGAAATATATTGTATTATTTTTCATAGTAAATGCCGATTTTTCGCCAGTGTACTGTATTTATTTACGAGGAAAACAAAAAAACAAACCGACACGAGCGTCGACTTAGAGATTACACACGCGTTGACTTATGACTGCGATAACTTGAGCATGTACATTATTATTTATTGTGATCGCTCAAATGCTTAGCACGTTTTTGAGCACGTCGATAATTCAACAATGTTTGAGTATGTTCAAATGCTTGCAGACTGGCTGGATTTCCTTCCAAGGGAGTTATTTATATTTAAATTTATTTCAACACAGAGGGAAAACATTTTTGAGAAGAGAATATGGAATTCTAGGCATTTACAGGGCTTATGACTTGTCATTGGCTGGTTTAAGTGGCCACTGTACACACTGTGTAACATTCATCATTCTGCCCATGTTTCAACATCCACATTTCCTCAACTCTTCCATCTGTTGATTTTTGTGAAGTAAATGACATGTCATAAGCCCTGTTAATGCCTAGACTTCCATATTCCCTTTTCAAAAATGTTTTCCCTCTTTGTTGAAATAAATTTAAACGTCGATAGTTATTTGTGATTGAACTACAGGTCTATAAAGAGCTTGGCTACTGTCTGGAAAGCAAGAGTTTACATTTTGCTAAATCTCCCCCTCCAAGCCCAGATCCGTAAAGTATCGGGCTATCAGGTAGGGGGCGAGCTCTTTAACATCATCAAATTTAACCAGTAGTCCCCCGAGGATGAGGCTCCTTTTATGATGTAAAGCATCACATTCACATAGAACACGTATGGGTGTTTCCTCATCTGCACTGCAGAACCTACATCTAGAAGTTTGGGAAAGGTTCATTCTAGAGCGGTGTTAGTTCAATCTGCAGTGCCCTGGGCGGGCTCTTGTGATAACCCTCACTTGATAGAAGATTCGACTGAGTTTTATTAGATAGAATCGACCTAACTGCACCAGATAACACCAATATCTATTTTTTTCAAAATTGTAGACGACCTGCCTTCTGCATAACTACGTTCAATTGCACCCCCGAAGCGTAAGACTAACCTTTAAGTGACAAAAATGGTCTGGATACAATGAAATTAGAGTGTCAATGGGATAGAGAAGTGATTATGATGAGCCTGCCTATTTTAAAACAACTCTTTGGAAAAAATATAATCAATAGATCCTCAACACAAAGACAACTCAAACAAATACAAACAAATACCACTTTCGGACAAAGGGATTTTGAGTATTATTCAATTAAAATCTAAACCTACTTCCACTATCTATTAAAACAATTAGTAACGAGAAAATGTTTAAAAGGGCTATAAAAAAATTAATAGTGGAGCTAGGAAGAAGTAAAATAGATTGTCTCATTCGCCCAAACCAATATTGAATCAACCGCTCCACAAGTGTAAAGTGTATAGCTAATGTTAGGTTTTTGTTATTTTCATTGTGCGTTTTGTAATATAAATAATGTACAAATATACCTAGTTTTTAAAAAAGTCTGAATATTTTGTTAATTATCTCTGTTTATTAAGTTAGTCTTCATTGTTTATTCTCAAATGTAAAAACATTATAGATGTACATAAATGAATTATTAACATAAAAACGTAGTATGTTGTGATTTGTTAATGTTAGCAGCTTCCCAGGAAGTTGAATCCAGTCCTTGTCTACAAAAATTTTGACAAATTCAAAATATTGTTGATAAATCCACCTGGTCCATGAAGAAGTATAGAATTTGGAAAAATAAAATTTTCAGGCGTTGCCTAGTATGTAGGTGAAATAATTCAATTAGATGAATCTCACCCGCATAAATAAAGGTTACAGCTCTTTCTTCACAAACATCAACAGATGAAAGAATTGAAGGAATATAGATGTTCAAATATGGGCAGAATAGTGAATGTTACAGTGTGTAAAGTGGCCACTTAAACCAGCCAATGACAGGTTATAAGCCCTGTAGATGCCTAGACTTCTATATTACCTTCTCTTAAATGTTCTTTATCTCTGTTGTAATATGTTAAATTTGTAGTGTTTCAAACTGAACATTTTGTTAATTATCTCTGTTTTTTAAGTTAGTCTTCTTTATTTATTCTCAAATGTAAAAACATTTTTTTAAAAGTATATTGTTAAGTGTCCTCGGCACGGGTAACCCCACCCCAGTGAGTGAGGTCACATTATTTTTGTTTTTAATTATAGTTTATAAGAGAATAATATAAATAAATAAAATTAAAATAAATAAATAAATACTGCATGAAGTTTTTTTATAGTATGTTCTTAAATAAATAATTGTATTTTAGGCCAACCTGAACAGATTATGACATGTATGGGTGCCATCATGATGCAACTGCTCCAATTAACCACTACATTATGCACAGATGATGGGAATTCTTTTGTGCGATGTGTTCGTTGCGTTATTACGCGCTATGATTTTATTTTCCTCCATAACTTTTTCGATGTAGTTTTGAAACATTAGGTGGATCTCAATTTTAAACACGGGAAACATTTTTTATGTAAAACTAAAAATTACCTAATGGAAAAATCATACAATAGTTATGAGTTATGAATATGAGCAAATAAATAAAATGCCTAAATAAAAAATTACATTTAAACAATATTTATTTCAATTTGTTGCAGCAGAAAGGAAAAACATTTTTGAGGTGATATGGGAGTCTAGGCATTTACAGGGCTTAAGACCTGTCACTGGCTGGTTTAAGTGGCCATTTTTAACACTGTGTAACATTTACCATTCTGCTTATGTTTAAATATCCACATTTCCTCAACTCTTCCATCTGTTGACTTTTGTGAAGTGAAAGAGCTGAAATCTTTATCACGTGGGTAAGATTCATCCGGCTGAACCACATCACCTACTAGGCAACGCCTGAAAACAATTTTCCAATTTTTATACTTCTTCTTTTACCAGGTAGTTAATTCAACAATGTTTGAGTATGTCCCAATGCTTGTAGACTGGCTGGATTTCCTCCGTTGAAATAAATTTAAATATGAGCAACTCCCTAGGGAGGAAATCCAGCCAGTCTGCAAGCATTTGGACATACTCAAACATTGTTGAATATGGAAATATTTCACATTAGGAAAGCTTTAAAAAATAATGTCCCTTTGATCAATAATCAAACAACCTTTCAATACAGTCTTTATACGATGTTCCACTGTAATGGTCACCCTAAACCCACTAAGCTCACCCCCTCCCACTATCCCCTCTATCTTTTTTCAACTATTTCTCAAACAACAAATAATATTTTCATAATTTAATCAGTGCATGTTTGCCCTAATCAGTGCATGTGCTTATTAAAATGCATGTAGTGTTGGTTTTATATTTTTGTGCAACAACTGGGAGTCTAGGCATTTACAGGGCTTATGACCTGTCACTGGCTGGTTTAAGTGGGCATTTTTCACACTATTTAACATTCACCATTCTGCTTATTTTTAAACATCCACATTTCCTCAACTTTTCCATCTGTTGACTTTTGTAAAGTAAAAGAGCTAAAATCTTTATCACGTGGGTGAGATTCATCCGGCTGAACCAAATCACCTACTAGGCAACGCCTGAAAACAATCAGTCTGCAAGCATTTGAACATACTGAAAACATTGTTGAAAATTGACAAACTTTTCCAAAGGCGTAAAAACTATAATTATCAATAACAGAGTATAAATAAAAATTTTAATATTATTTTAGTAAAAGGAATGTACTTATCCGTAAGGGTAAATAAATAAATTTTTAAAAAAATAAAAAAGTCTACCTACGAAAAACGTGTTTTTGAGAATCGCATCAAATACCTAACTAACGCGTGGTCGCTAGCTTTTCTTTAAGATTCGACTTTTACGCACTAAAATAAATACAAAAATATACAATCCTTGTATTAGATACATATGTATGTTTTGTCGAAAGCTGGCATTGATGCTTTTAGTAAATTGCAAAATAATAATTAACGAACAGAATTTAAAACTCAATTTTAAACAAAACGGACATAGTTATTATTTGCGCCGGATCAAAGGTATGTATATTTTATACCTACACGCGTTTTTTATAACAACGTAAATGTAAAGCCCGTTTTATACGAAGAAGAATAGCAACGTGAAATGAAAATTCTTATTTATTACACGAACAGATAACGCACACCCAATAAGATAATATCTTTCTCGCGACGAAAAAAAACCTATACGATGAGGAACTTCAGCCCTACGGGAAATTGTATACAAATAATGTTTTCTTACGCGGGGTAAAAATTAGAGCATTAAATTGTACGGCAAAGTTTCTTGAAAATGTACAGAAAAAATAATAATAAATATTTTGATAAAAACGCACTACTTTAAATGACGTCACTGGTTTATGTGAATCAACCTATAATCTAAGAGCTATGGAAGATTTCCGGTCTGCTTGTCGCTTCTGGACCAATGGGAAGAACTGAATGAGAATAAGCGGAAATGAACCTCTGACGTTACACGCGGAGTTATTTCAGAAATACAAAACTTTGAAAAATCGTAGCGCCGATAATACGATATATAAAAATTAAAAAAAAAAAAATTTGACTTAGTTTAACAGTCTATTAACAAATAATTTTTAAAAAAAAACACTGAACTTCCTCATTCAACTACAAACTTAAAAATATTTCCCTGTCAATGGTTTCTTCAATAATTGGCATTACTTAAGAAATGATTAGTAATCTAGCTTCAGTAGGTAAATGTTATCAACTATCAAATATCCAAATTTAGTAAATGAGGTCTAGAATTCCAATCGTCCATGCTTTCAGTAGCTGCAAGACTTGTTGTAATCTAACTTCCATATTTATAAATTTGTTTTTAATTTAATTTTTTAAATATCACTAAATCTCTAAACTTTATTGTCAAAAAAAAAATGTAAATAGGGGCTAGCTTTCTTATTGTCTATGTGCTCTTTAGCTACAAGACGTGTGGTAATCTAGCTACTGTATATCATAATTGGAGATGAGGAGCAAGAATCCCAACCGTCCATGCGCTCTGTAGCTGCAAGACGTGGTGGGATATTAATTTATTTATTGTACAGCGCCCTTGAGGTGATTTTCACAAAAACGGCGCCATATAAATTATCCAAATATATATATAATATATATAGTCTTAGCCGCTCTACACACTGAGTAACATTCACCATTTTGCCTACGTTTAAACATCCACATTTCTCCAATGAGGAACTTTAGCCCTACGGGAAATTGGATACAGATAATGTTTTCTTGGACGCGGTAAAAATTAGAGCATTCATTTGTAGAGCAATGTCTCTTGAAAATTCAACAATGTTTTGAGTATGTTAAAATATTTGTAGACTGGCTGGATTTCCTCTCTAGGGAGTTATTTAGATTTAAATTTGTTGCAACAGAGAGGGAAAACATTTTTGAGAAGGGAATATGGAAAAAAAGTCAACAGATGGAAGAGTTGAGGAAATGTTGATGTTTAAACATGGGCAGAATGGTGAATGTTACATATATAAACGTTCCTCACGTGAACACATTGATGAATATCTCAATCTCTCAAACTTCTCAGTATTATCAATAGAACGACGACGGACTTCGAAAATATTTGAAACATAAAAATTATTTACTGCTTACTAGTTCGACCCCATTACGCGCCCTGCGGGACAAACAGCACTTATGACGCTTTAGAGCCAAACTTGTAAGCAAAGTTCATCAGAAGCCAAACATGAAATTTACGCTAAGTTAAATATAAAAAAATTGACTGTGAATATGCGAAACTGAAGTCTTTGACTAAGACAAAAGAAATAGTGCATTGATCAATAGCCACACATCCATGACGACCAATAAAGCGAGTCATCATTTTATATTAAATACAATACATTATATTCTGCAAGACTAACATATTGCACATAAAACATCCGTCTACATAAAGCGATGTCCTTAAGTACATTGACTTCGTTCCTACCATAGAGACATGAAGAACAAAGGCACGCGGCCTAAAAAGAGACCACAGGTCGTGGTAACGTGTCAGCCCAAAGAGTCAGCCCAGTCAGTTTAACACATCGTCGCCGCTACGCTCGTGCTTCAGTTTCGTATATTTATTCGCCATGTAATAAATCTTTTTATTCTTTTTTTCCACAACCGCTCCAAAGTGGAGCATGTGGACATCACCAGTTGCCTCCAGGAGACTCTATAGCCAGCCAGCATTTTCGCTTCCTCCAACGACAATCCAGCGCCCCTCAGTTCCAGCAAATAAAGTCGAAAGATCGTCATCGATGGCCTTCCAGGACGGCGTAAGCCCGCGGGTTTAAAGAAGATGCAACTTGAGTTTAGTTTCTCCCGAGGCATGCGCAGCACGTGTCCAAGCCAAGCCCACCGCCGCATCCTCAAAACTCTCGTTATAGGAGGCTGCTGCGTCCGTTCCCGAACTTCAATGTTACGTATAAAAATAATAATACAATAAATTATGACTTTTTTATTTACATATTACAACAGAGATGAAGAACGTTTAAGAGAAGGTAATATAGAAGTCTAGGCATCTACAGGGCTTATAACCTGTCAATGGCAGGTTTAAGTGGCCATTTTACACACTGTGTAACATTCAAAATTCTGCCCATATTTGAACATCTATATTCTTTCAATCCTTTCATCTGTTGATGTTTGTGAAGTTAAAGAGCTGAAACCTTTATTTATGCGGGTGAGATTCATCTAATTTAATTATTTCACCTACATACTAGGCAACGCCTGAAAATGTTATTTTTTCAATTTCTATACTTCTTCATGGACCAGGTAATTTATCAACAATATTTTGAGTTTGTCCAAATTTTTGTATACAAGGACTGGATTCAACTCCCTGGGGAGCTGTTTATATTAACATATTACAACAGAGATGAAGAACGTTTAAGAGAAGGTAATATATAAGTCTAGGCATCTACAGGGCTTATAACCTGTCAATGGCTGGTTTAAGTCGCCATTTTACACACTGTGTAACATTCAAAATTCTGCCCATATTTGAACATCTATATTCTAACAATCCTTTCATCTGTTGATGTTTGTGAAGTTAAAGAGCTGAAACCTTTATTTGTGCGGGTGAGATTCATGTAAATGAATTATTATGTTAATATAAACAGCTCCCCAGGGAGTTGAATCCAGTTCTTGTCTACAAAAAATTTGACAAACTCAAAATATTGTTGATATGATTTTTTTGTCAATGGAAACTATTACTTCACACATAACTTGTGTAAATATTATTTACTATTTAGAAATCCCACTAGTCACAATTTGGTTTTTTTCTACTACTGTTATTAGACTTTTATTTTAATAATACATACGTTTCAATATAACATGCATTACAACACAAAATGCATTACAACACAAAATGCATTACAGCACAAAATGCATTACAACACAAAATGCATTACAACACAAAAAAATATCTCATTAATATTGAGTAGTTAGGCATAAATTCGTCTCAAAATGCACAAAGTTATAAGGAGGAATTTTCCATTGTCCGACCAGTCGCGTTCATTTGAATATTAGTAAATAAACTTCAATGTTAGTTATAAAAATCGAACCACCTTATACCTAATATTCTTCTCGAGAACTTACTCTCAAAACTCAGAAGTTTGGTGTTTTGAGCTTTGGTAAGGTGCCATGTCATAAATACGAATTAAATGTCTTATGTCAATCTCCAACTGGATTAGGAGCTCGGACCCTGGCTCCACCATCAATTGTACAATTCGAGATCTCTCGATATTCTTGTTCGTATTTTGATCCACGCGAAGCGGGCTTAAGCGGGAGGCGCTGATGCGAAGAGAACCATTAGCCTTGCAAGACTATGGTCTACTTTCCATCCACTAAGCTACGTATTTTAATATACTTAATTGCAGAAATTGACTAAGTGCCCGCTCATCCCATATATTTTAAGTTTGTCCGAACGTTTGTAGACAAAGACTTGATTTCACCCCAAGCGAGTTATTAAGATCAACATATTACTACAGAATTTGTGTATCTGAGAAGCATGTTTTCAAGAGATGGAAGAGTAGGAAAAGATGTTGAAAGGAGAGTGAACGCGGGCAACAAAATGAACGGCGCACTAAGCACAGTAATTGCTACTAAGATATGTCAATCGAAGCTAAACTGGCAGTCCCCAGCAGAGTTTTAGTCCCAACACTTATGTATGGAAGTGAAACTTGGAACTGGAAATGCGATTGTAACAATAGCATGGCATTCATAAGTCAACGCGTGTGTAATCTCTAAGTCAACGCTCGTGTCGGTTTGTTTTTTTTTCCTCGTAAATAAATACAGTTTACTGGCGAAAAATCGGCGTTTACAATAAAAAAATATACAATATATTGCATTTGCAAAATAGTAAGGAGTATCTAATACAACAAAAGGGAAAATTAAATTACAATTACTATGGCGATTGCTTTTCTTGACATTTGGCTTGCCAACCGCCGGCTAAATGCTATATAAAGCATGATAAATAATAAATAAATAAAAATAGCCGTTTTGGAATAGTTTCCATATTTTTACCGGTGAAGTTCAAATATGTGATTGTGCAGCAGGATTATACTTCGCGAAACGTAAATATTTTGATATTTAATATTAGGTGTTCACGGATGTTGCGCTGAGATCGCGAATACGATAAACAACTGTGGTGAGAAATTGTTATCACGTCGCGTATTAGCACGTCGATAGTTATTTGTGATTGAGCTACTGACGTAGAAATTAGTACGTCCCTAATCCCGTAGACATACAAAATTCGATAAGTGGTTATAGACAAATATTCTTTATTTATTTTCATAGGGAGTCTATATTCAATAAAATATACACATTATTACAATATTAATACATTATAAAGAAAACAAAGTATTAAAATATATTTTGTCCCGATAAACTATTCATTAATAGTTTGTCATCGGGTGTTCAGATATTAGTTTTAATTAATAATCAAATAAAAAGAATACATATATAATAATGTATACGTATAAAATAATTAACATACATAATTTTGTTTTGTGGATTTGAAAAATATTATTAAGAAGAAAAAAACTCAACAAAACCAGATAAAAATAGTTAAAAGAATTTATTTATTATTTAAGTAAGAAAATAGAGTAAAATAATACAATCAAAATTAAAGAAAAGCAATTTCCTTGAATATATTTTAAATATTGGGGGAAAAAAATACATATATAAATAGTGTGTGCTCATAAATGTAATCAAAACAAGATAAAAAATAAAACAAAGTAAATCGAAAATTTCAATTCATATCAACAGAAAAAATAAAAATAATAAGAAAATTAAAAGTACCTATTAAAATTAAGATCTAAAAAATGTAAATAAAAAACGAGAAAAGGTTAACCTAAGAAAATAACAAAAATGTATTCAATGAGAGATAAAAAAATGTTTTACATAAATAATAAATCAATATAGGAACGTTCTGTCTACTAACCACTTACGTAATAAAAACATAATTTTATTTTTACTATGACATGTTTTCATGTCAAGTGGCAACGAATTAAATATTTTTGGAACAATATAATCCAACGTACGTTGTCCATATTTATTTTTAAATTTTGGTACAACTAGGCCATAAACAGATGTAAATCTTGTTAGATAGCTGTGTTCTAATTAATTTTTTATATATCGTTGGATAATAATCTCGCTCCATAAAATACCCTTAATTGGTAAAACATTTAATTTATTATACATGAATGGAGTATTATTATTATTTTTTTATTTTATTTTATTTTCAATTCAATTGATTTATTTTAAATATAACATATACATTACAAACATATATTCAATACGTACATATTATAAAAAATAAAAAAAATACAAGAAAGAGACTCATGTAAAAGTAGTAGGAGAATCCTGCTCCGGAAAACCCCTTCGGATACATGGAACAGATCAACATCCAGAGCGATGTTGTTCAGCGTAGCGGTAGCCTATCCAACAGGCATAACCACAGGCAGGTTGGTCCTGAATATCGGAATATAAAAAAATCTTTGCTGAAGCTGTCTTAGGTAATTATAAGGAACATACAAACCAATGCTCATCATAATCTCAGAATTATCGATCATACCGCGCAACAATCGATAAAAATGTGTAGTCAAATACACATTCCTTCTAGTCTCCTAACTGTTGTAGCCGAGCATACCCTGGAGAAACTCGGTCGGGTAGAGCCGAGGATAATACCCGCGCTCTCTCATGTAGAGATATCTCAGAAACTTCTTTTGGATTTTCTCTATCATACGAGAGTACTTCAGTTCATGTGGCCCCCAAATCATCGAGCCACTCTCGAGTCTACTTCGCACCAAGGAAAAGAGAGTTCTCAGTACGCGGGTATTTTCGAAAACCCTGGCAGTACGCAGAACAAATCCTAACATCTTCAATGCATTACCACTGATTGTCTTTGTGTTCATGAAATGTCAGAGTGCTCACAAATCTAACGCCCAGATCCTTAACATTCGATGTTCGTATCAGATTCTGGTCATTCATTTTGTAGCGAAAAAAAATGTTTTTTGGGGCCTAGTGAAGGACGTGACCGAACATTTGGAAAGATTAAACCTAAGTTTGTTTCGCCTTTCCCATTCAGATATATTAGATATATCCGCTTGTATATATTTCTCTGATTGTATAGATAATTGGGTGCAAACAATTTGACAAGTGCATTTTGAATATTTAGTACATATTTAATGTTTGTTGCACAAGAATGTCCCCAAGCGGTAATCCCTAACATTTAATGAAATATGAATGCATTCAAAATGAAAACTTGCAATCGGACAACGTGGATGATAGCTGTAAATGAAGCTATTTCGATCTTGTTTTACAGCGGTGAAAAACGCGACCGTAATAATGTAATAATTATGCCGTAACTACACTGAAGTAGTTACAACTTTCACTCGATTGACAGTTATTGACACTATAATAGACATCGAGCAGCTGTAAATATTCGCCAGAATTTGACCATGACGACCAGGCCATTTATTACATTTTTTAATTTGATCATTGCATATACGTTGAATCTGAATACTACATATTCCAATCGGAAATACAGAAAATGCTTTAAGCTTCTGGTTAAAACGCTCAAGATTTATGTATTTATTCATAAATTTTATTTTATTGCAATAAACGGCACTTAGTGCCTTTTACATATTAGTTACAAATACAACTAAATATACATACATGTAAGCATAAGTAATACAGAGCATTTAAAACAATATTATTAATTAAGAAAGTCTAAGAATTATAAACTATATAAAATAATAAAATATTACCAGTTATAGAATTATCGATAAAAAAAGATAATTTGGTATTAGAAATACTTATACTTACTTACTTATAACGTAATATTTATGTAATACATTTTACATTTTAAAAAAAAAATTATATTTTTTATTTATAATGATTATTTTATATATTTTATTTTTATTTTTTTTATCCCTCATTGAATACATTTTTGTTATTTTCTTGGGTTAACCTTTTCTTTTCTTTTATTACTTTCTTATTTCATTTACATTTTTTATATCTTAATTTTAATGTGTACTTTTAATTTTCTTATTAATTTTTTTTTTCTGTAGATATGAATTGAAATTCTCGATTTACTTTACTTTGTTTAATTTATTTTGATAACATTTATGAGCACACACTATTTATATATGTGTCTATTTTATTTTTTTTTTCTTATATTTAAAATATATTTAAGTAAATTACTATTCTTTAATTTTAATTGTATTATTTTACTCTATTTTCTTACTTAAAAAAAAAAAATCTTTAAACTATTTTTATGTTTATTATTTTATACGTATACATTATTATGTCTGAACTCTTCTTATTTGATTATTAATTAAAACTAATGTCTGAGCACCCGATGACAAACTATTATTAAATATTTTATCGGGACAAAATATATTGTAATACTTTGTTTTCTTTATAATGTATTAATATTGTAATAATATGTTTATTTTATTGAATAAAGACTCTATAAAAAAAAAATTTTAAAAAAAAACTTTGAACCTGTTAAAAAAAAAACTAAGAAAACAATTTTGAATAACATTAAAAAATATACATATATGTATTATTATTGAAAACTAATATTTAGATAAATAGTATATGTTTATGTATAAAAATATATAATGATGTAAAAAAAATGATAAAGAGAAATATTTTTTACTTGTAAATTAATTCAAGAAAAGAAACGAAAAAATAAAAAAAAACACTAATAAAGAAGTTTAAAACAAATTTTTAACAATAGTAACAAATAGTTACCTAGAACTATTACCAATGAAATAAAGAAGAAGAGCCGTTCTATATGTACTAAATTTCATGTGAAATGAGTCACCAATGTCCTGGTACTTATTGCCTAGAGAGTGAAGTCTAATAATAGATGAAGAAATGATAAACTAACTGTGATCTTACATGCTCAGTACTTGATACAACAGATAACATTAAATATCGTGGTGTTTACAAAGACCAAAACTTAAAATATATAGACTATATTTGTGAACTAGTTAAACGAATCAGAAAATGTATGTACATATTTATTGGATTAAGGAATATTTTAAAAATATAAAAATAGCTTATTACTCAATTGTACAATCTTTGTTACAATATGGTATTGTAGGGCGGGGTGGTTCATACGCCAATATATTAAAACCTCTTAAAATAGTACGAGTACAAAGATTAATTATTAAAGAAATTCCAAAGAAACCATCAACCTTAATACGGAAATTCCATATAAAATATTTAAGGTTCATGCAGTAGACACTCTTTATAAAATAAATTCTATTATACAAATTTATAAAAACGAAAAAATAAAAGAATTTGAGATGAATAAGTCACTCGGATACCAACATAATATAAAAATTCCTAAATTCCACACAAGTCATGGTCAAAATAGCTTTGTCTTCAAAGGTGCAAAAAATTATAATAATCTTCCCAATGAACTAAAAACTATTAAAAATAATATATCAATAAATGAATTTAAAGTAAATCTAAAGAATTTTTTTGAACACGTGTAAAAACTACTCGTATTATTCAGATGGTATAAAAAAGTTGGAAAATCGTCTTACTAAGTGTGTCGAAGTAAAAGGTGACTATGTTGAGAAATGAAAAAATGATTTTTGAAAAAAAAAAAGTTTTTTTCCTCCTTAGGTAGCTTCGTTTTCAATACGCCCTCGTAGGTATAAAATAAAATCTAGATTAATGTACGCAAATGCGTATATTTGTATAAAACTAGATTAAATTTTAATTACTTTACATGTCCTATGTTTTTATTTTTTTCTCATGTATGTATTTAAAATTATATAAACTCTTATAAATAAACAACTACAACAGTGTAAGTCACTCTCCAAGCACAAGAGTTAGTCTCTTTTTTTGGAGAGTTACAGAGATAACATTTACTAGATGTGTAAAAGTAGATATGTATAGAATATTTTAAAAAAAACATGTAGCAATAATGAAATTTATTAATAAAAAAATACAAAATTAAAAAAATAATTAAGGTCTTCTTTTTAAGTTCCGCCAGTTGCGTCAGAGTACAGCACGACGATTTCACAACGCTTCCCTTGAAGCAAAACAGCGTTTGAGTTGCAAAAAAGAAAATCAAGATATGTAGATAACAAACGTAAATAATTCAAATACAAGGTTAATAACGGTATACACATTAATTAACTTTTTTCCAAAAACAATTTGCAACTTAGAAGGGATGGTGATCCATTTCTTCAGGCATAACCCCTACAATACATCACATACAAATAATATAATCACTAGATCCTCAACACAAAGACAACTTAAACAAATACAAACAAATACCACTTTCGGACAAAGGAGTTTTGGGTAATCTTCAATTAAAATATATTCCACCTTTACCTACTTCCACTATCTATTAAAACAATTAGTAACGAGAAAATGTTCAAAAAGGCTATAGAAAAATGGATAGTGGAGCTAGGTAGAAGTAAAATGAATTGTCTCATTCGCTCAAACCAATATGGAATCAACTGCCCCACAAGTGCGTTTTGTAATATAAATAATATAGATGTACATAAATTAATTATAAACATAAATACGTATTTTGTTAATTATCTCTGTTTATTAAGTTAGTCTTCTTTATTTATTCTTAAATGTAAAAATATTTTTTAAAAAGTATATTGTTCAGTGTCCTCGACACGGGTAACTTCAGTGAGGTCACTTTATTTTTATTATTAATTATAGTTTGCAAGAGAAAAAAAATTAATAAATAAATAAAATACTCTTGCTATTGGAGAGTATTATGTGTCACTTACATTGTTTTATTTGCAATGTCACATGCTGGAGAGTTTGGCCCGTGGGGCCTTATGTAATCGGCCCTCCGAACCTCGGTTTATAATTTAAAATTATGTCAACTCATAATAAACAGGTAATAAACATTCGGATTTAGGTGACATATTTTTATTGAAATTTCCAGCTTACAAACAATTACTTGTAAAACATTTTTTATTTATTTATTTTGTTCGTTAACGCCCAAAAGGCATTTACAAAAAATAAAAATGAAATACATGCTAACATACTAAATAATAAACAGAATATACAGAAAAAAAAGTGAAATTAGTTAAAAAGGATATGATAAAAAGTTTTACAAAGTAAAAAAAAAAACAATAATGACAAAGGTATGCAAGAAAAAACAGTAAACATATAAACAAAAAATGCAAAGATATAAGCTTATGAAATAAATTCAAAAACTATAAATAAAAAACAACAAATAAAGTGTTACGGTAAGCAAGAAAGACATTTTTAAGTTAAATTAATAAACAAGCAAGCATATATTATCACGAAAGAATAAGAAATAAAAATTTGTATCTATGAAATGCGTATTTGCCAATACAACAGTGCAATTTGATATAATAGTAAAAAATAAAAAACAAGTATAGGGTAATAAAAATAAACAAGTTAATAATATAAGTTAATTAACGAGTTAATTAGTTAATTAATTAATTAATTAATTTTTAATCAATAAACAAGTTAATTAAATAAAAATAAACATTTTAGTGTGGAATCGATATTTTAATTATGTTCTTTCTAAGTAAGCATTGAAAAAGTTGTTACTGTATATACTCCACTGTAAATAATTATGTATGTATGTAATGTAAAGGGTACTTGTGCCGTTAATTCTTGAAAAATAAAATAAAACTGTGGCCGACTGTTACATACAATTTTAACAAATTAAAATGACCCTGATTTAGCGTTAATACCACGATAATAAGGCTCAAATTCCTGTGCGCAAGTACAGGGGACATCGTCATCATCATTCGCTTTCCACACCTACACTTGATATTTTTTGTTACATGAAGGTAAGATGTTAAGTCTTACGGTACCAGTTCAGGGACTATGAATTTTTCTGGTGTGAAAACACCCTTTTCAATCAATATTTTATAGCATGTCGGGAATCGAACTCGAGACCTCTCGCATGGTAGACAAACGTGCTGACCATTACACCACGGGGCCGACAAAGGACAATAAGGGACAAAGAGGCTGATAAGGGACAAACGCAATCAATTAATTCTAGAGTATTCATATTATAGATTTCGGTCCGGTAAAAATGAATTTGAATTCGAACTTGATCTATATATTGTGTCCGCCTCGTGGTCAAATAGTCAGCGCGTTTGCATAGCATGCTAGAAGTCACTAAACCCAACGCTGGCTGATGCAGCAAACTTCCGTCGTCATCACCAAAGTACTTTCGAAATGACCCAAATTTTTACCGGACACGGAGCTATGAGAAGTTACCTATACAGGTTTAAATTAAGGAATGATGACTATTTTCCGTGCGATGATATTCCTTCACAGAGTATCGAACATCTGTTATTTCAGTGCCTATTTTTCAGTTTACAACGCCATAATCTTGAAGCAGAATGCAGGAAAGATGGAATATCCTTAACAGATATCCACACTGTAGTTAAAAGTAGTTATCACGCGCCATTGTTCTTGAACTTTGCAACAATGGTGATTGGACTCACAAAGGTAATAAACCAAAATCAGTGATCAAACATCCCATTTTTAAGACAAACAAAAACGATTTTTTCGGAGTACCTTAGCCTTGTACATGACACGTAAGGCTACTAAATACAGGGGTCCAAATATATATATTAAAAAAATAATTTAAAAAAAATAGACGATCAAAATACGCTGCGTTTTGCTCACAAGTGCAGTGCCCCATTCAGCAAAGGTAATCAGGTAAATTCATCAAAATTTCTCTGTTTATCTCGTATTGTAAGATCTACCATACGCCACCTGTGTGGAGATTTGTCGGAGCGATGATTGCCTAATAATGCAAAATGCATAATTCATCTAATTTCATTTTACTTTCATTCGGATTGCTTTCTACGGGTTAACACAGTTCTCTCATGAAATTCCATCATAATTAATTTACCTAATTACATACCATTAATAATCCACGGTGACACCTGCGCATAAAGGCTACGCATGAGTCTACAAGTTGTTTGAATAAATAAAAAAAATAAACTCAATGATTTTAACACATTTCATACCAACATATTACAACAGAGATGAAGATCTTTTTTGAGAAGAGAATATAGAAGACAAGGCATATACAGGACTTTATTTTATTATTTTTTTACTAACAATTTTTTTGTTTACATTTGTTACATTTTTTATTAATAATATATGACTTTATTTATAAAAACAAACAAAAAAAATCCACACAGACATGGCCTGTGCGTGGGTATACTAAATCTAGAATACATGATGAAATCTATGGTGTAATTGCAATCTGGGAAGAGTTACACAAATAAAGGATTTGGGGATAGTTTTTGACGAAAAATTGACATTTATTCCTCACATTGATACCATCACTAAAAGGGAATGAAATGTCTTGGATATTTGCAGCGAACTGTAAAGGATTTTAATTCCATCACTACCCTCAAAGTGCTATTTACCGCCTTAGTTAGAAGTAATTTAGAATTCAATTCAACAATTTGGTCACCTTATTACAATGTTCATATTTTAAAGTTACAAAGAGTACAACGTAAATTCCTTAGATTCATCAATTACAAACTTAATATACCCACTGAAAATATTGATTACGATAATTTATTATGTACACTAAATATGTCAACTCTTTGTAAAAGAAGAATTATAAATGATTTATTAAATTTATATAAAATAGCAAATGGCGTACTGGACGTCCCGGAATGAACTAGTGTTATCAGCTTAAAAGTACCAGTTCGAAATACTCGGCAGCTAACGTTATTTTCTTAATCTCCTGGCAGTCACAATTATTATTACAATTCACCAATACCTAGACTACACCGGCCAGCGGCTAGGTAACGAGTATGGTGAAGTTGATATATTTCGTCTGTCTTTATATAAATATAGGTTAAGTATTCAAAAGGTTTTTAATTAATTTGTGTAAAATTTCTTAATATTGTTCTTTATTTCCTTTTTTTTTTCATATGTAAATTTATTAAATATTTTTCTATGTACCCTATACCTATGTTGATACATTTCCTGATTTTTACTTATTATTGTATCTTTTAGCTTTTCTTATGTTATCTTTAATTTTAACTAAATTTACATACTTATGTTTCACTGCTGCACTTGAATGTAATTTCCAATATATGTAAAAGCCCGTAGGGCGTGTAAATTAATTAATAAATAAATATAGTTTATGTTTATTTATTATGTATTTTTGCATTATTTAATTAAGTACTCACTCTTATTTGGCATATTATTTATTACTCCTATTTCTTACTATAGTATAGAGTGAGTTTCTAGAAACCATATTTCAATTATCATGTTTTTATATATATATTTTCTACAGATTTCTTTCTTTCTTATTTTTTTTGCACCACAACAGGCCAGGAGGCCCAATTACAGTGGCGAATTACATCACAGAACACCCAGGCTTGAGAAAAATCACATTTTTTAATTTTTGTGCTCTCACCGGGAATCGAACCCGGAACCTTCCGTGTGTGAGTCAAGCGTCTTGACCACTGCACCACGGAGGCCGCCATTGATACTATTAATATTAGAAATATTTGCGTTCTTAGAATTTACCCATATATTTCATTTTGAGGGCCATTTTCAACGAATAGCAAATTTGTATTATTTTGTTGTTTTTCAATACTACTAAATTTTACTATTATTTTGTTGATTTTAATGATATTATTATTTTGTATATTTGAATATGTAAGAATCTAAAATTGTATAATTTATATTAATATATGATTATCTTTTTTACATTGCATTCATTGGAATTATTTATAAAATTTTTATCTACTTGTTTTTTTGGATTGTTATTCTATTGCATCCCATGTCATTATAATTTAATCTATTTAAATTTACTATGTATTTTTTATCGTTAATTATTATGCCTTGACACGGGCACAGCCAAAAAAGCATTAATAAGTTCATTCATATTTAACTAATGTAATTTTGAATGAATAAAAAAATAAAATAAATTTAAAAAACATATAAATAAAAATTGAAGGTTACATACAGGTTTCTTTTTAAATATGGGTAAGTGGAAAATAAAATTAGAAAAAAAAAATAAAGATTAAAAATTATTAAATTGAAGTTAGATATTTAAATAAGAAAAAAAAAGAAAGCAAATAAAAAGTTTATTTGGAATGACCCAGCCTCCGGGCGGGCTGGGTGTGAAATATAGGTCCTTTCTACAACATTAGTTTAAAATACACAAATATGTGTTATATATAATATATGTTAGGAAGAAGATATTACCAGAGGGACTGCAAACCTACCATATGTACAGAATGTAACTGACAGGATAGCCAAAGTGCTGAAGAAACAAAATATTGCAACAACGTTTGGGACTGTGGGAAAAATAAAAGACCATTTAGGAAACCCAAAAGATAAAAATCCTCTGGAAACTGAAGTCGTGTACAAACTAAGTTGCCAAGGATGTGATAAAGTGTATATTGGACAAACAGGGCGCACAGCAAAGAAGAGAATTGACGAACACAAAAGAGCGTGTAAACTTGGACATCCAGACAAATCCGCAATAGCGGAACACTTTATAGACACAGGACATTTTTTCGCCTTTGAACCAAAAATTATACATAAACCTAGTAATTATAGTGCACGAATAATAAAAGAGGCAATTGAAATACACAGACATCCAAATAATATAAACAAAGACGACGGGCTTAAATTAAATTCAACATGGTTCCCAGCACTACATATGACAAAAACGAATAGAAATGTGCCTGCTGCCGGCTGCGGCACAGTACAAATTACTAGTACATAAACATAATTATTCTTTCCTACAAAACTAGAAATGTGCCTACTGCTGACTGTGCACGGTACAAATTACTAGTACTTAAACACATACATTTCTCTATAAAACACACAGTTTTCCCTGAAGATGGCTCCTGCAATGGTAGCCGAAACGTCGGATCAAATCCAACATACACGGTATCACCCAAAAAGATACATAATATTGATAACAGTGACCGTGAAAACCTTCGCACCTATTTAAATATGTGTTAAATTGTTATAAACATTGAGTTAAGTCGCTAAGGTGTGAACATGCTATAAACAAAGAGTGAGATGATTAATTTAAAGCATTCTTTTATAAACGTTATTATATTCAACGCTTTGTTCTAACCTAACCTAACCTAACCTAACCTAACCTAACCTAACCGAAATATATTCAAACGCCACAAACTCTAGTGATTTTATAACTGTGCTTCTGCTAAAACTGTTTAAAAAAGTGTTTATTTGTGAAGATCAAGTGCCGAAATTTAACTATTTATTATAAAACAATTTCTGTATGATAAAGTGCTACCTATCTATGTTCATTTAAAAATACAAATGATACCTTTTTCCCGTATCACGTAAAATTACTCGAATATCAAAAGTAATACACAAGTTTATCTGACATCTTAATCAAAGTAAAGTAATGACAAACAAAATTAAAAAGAAGCGGATATATTCCTTGGTACCTACACTCTACACTACGCACACAGATGCGTTTCTACTATCATCTCCCAGGGAACAGCCAAATGTGAACCACGTGTTTTTACAGTTATTTACTAGAAAAAGGACAATAGATCCTGTTTACTGCACACCAAACCTGTTGGCAACCTTAATAATAAGTTAAGGAATGCTATCTTTGTTTAGTTTTTTATATTTTACTTTTTGTGCTGTTACATGTTCACTTAATTGCCATACTTACTAGTTCTTTGCTCAATGTATTATTATTGCGTTTTTAAAAATTATTTTTTAATATTAACTTTTTAAAATCATTCTTGTGTTGTTGAAATTCCATTTGTCGATGCGTTTTGAAGCTGCAAGACTTTTTGTGATGTTAACTATCATATTATTTTTAACATATTATGTAAATGTTATCAACTATCAAATATCTAAATTGAGTAAATGGGGTCTAGAATTTCAACCGTCCATACGCTCAGTAGCTGCAAGACTTGTTGTTATCTAACTTCCAACTTTATAAATTTGATTTTTATTTCGTTTTTAAAATATCACTTAAACTCTAAACTTCATTGTCAAATAAAAAAAATAAAAATGAAAATATAAATATAAATAGGGGGTAGATTTCTTATTTTCCATGCGCCCTGTAGCTGCAAGACGTTCTGTTATCTAGCTCATATATATCATAATTGTTATATATCATAATTGGAGACGAGGAACTAGAATCCCAACCGTTCATGCGCTCTGTAGCTGCAAGACGTGTTGGGATATTTATTTATTGTACAGCGCCTTTGAGGTGATTTTCACAAAAATGGCGCTATATAAATTATCCATACATTATTATTATGACCCAGTTTATAAATCAATTATTAAAAGAAGAGAGGCTTAAATTATAATTTCCGTTGTGTCTTTAAAGTAGGAGTTATGAAGTTTATGACCAGTCAATGGAAAAATGTTACACAGCGTGTAAAGTGGCCTCTTAAACCAGCCAATGACAGGTCATAAGCCTTGTAAATGCCTAGACTTCCATGCTACGATTAACCGTATTATGGATACGTATAACAGGAAATTTAACGAAATAGATATATTTACCAAAAATATTAAATTTATCAAAACTGCCATAGGTAATAAATTGTCTTTGTCCGCATCCTCCTCTCCGTTGCTCTCTATCCCTGAACATATATAAGTTTTATAGTGAGAAGATCTTTTAATATAATTATGTATCCCCGTACTGCGGGCCAACTGTTTGTGACACCTGATTTTTATAATCCGAATCATTTCTATTAAACTTATATGTTATTCTTATTTATATATTATGTAGGTGCATATAATATGCATTTGTGTGTTCGTTTTGAATCAACGTTCGCGTATTGTCAATCCTTATTTTATTGTTGTCATTATTTCGTATTTACTGCATTTTGTGATTACCTACTGTATTGTATAGGACTCGTCGCACATTATTCATTCGATGTGTATCAGTTAAATTTAAAAAATGAAATGCTTTTTTTTTCTTCAGAATACGGTTTTGAAATTTAACATACTTAAAAAAAAAAAAAAACGATTTATATCATTTCGTCATTTGAATTTTAACAAAAAGGTTTCTAACTTTTTACTAAGCTCTTTATTGTACCATTTTTAATACAATTTACAAGTTTTAAGCAAATATATTATTTTCATACTTACGCACCCAAACAAACGCACCCTCTCCCTCTTTCATTCCCACACGCACATGTATCCTCTCCCTCATTCATTCACGAATACACACATTCACATACACATGAATACAAACGTCACACAAATAAAATTACTAAACTTCTTTTCTTATATATTATGTGTCATTATATTTACAGTGGATTTTTTTAATTGGCTTTAGTATTGTTAAGATTTTTCTAATTATTTTGTTTATGTAATAGCTGTAAAAATCCCAAATAAAATGAAATACACCGCAAGACAAATAAATTTACGAGTTCTCAAAAAAAACTAAAATTGACATATAATGAATTATTCTTGATATTTAATTAGTTTTTTTTATATTGTTTGACATATGTGATGACTACTCGTTATTTCAAGGTTAAAATAAAAAATCTTACTCATGAATTGTACTTAGAAATTGCCATTATATATCAGGTATCAGATTACCCGAACCTTAGAGACCCATAACGGTTCATTTATGGTCGAGTGTTTGTGATGGAATAATAAAAGACATGTTATTTTTTAATTCATATTTAAGAAGTAGGTTCTTATCGCTTTATTTTAAATTAAAGTATTTTACATTTAAACATATTTATAACATTTAAAAATATTTAGTACTTAGTGAATTCACCTTTATTTTTTATAACATGTAAAATTCTATTATTTAGAGAAGCGTAAAGCGAATCTAAAATTTCTGATGTTATTTTTTCTTCCCAAACTTGAATTAAGTTTTTTTTTAATTCCTCAATGTTTTTTGATTATTTTTTCCCGACTTTTTTTTTCATAATCGCCCATAAATTTTCTATCGGGTTCAAATCAGGGCTATTCCCGGGCCACGTCAACGATTTTAAGCCAATTTTCTCCTTGAATTCATTGATCTATAAAAAAACAATAAATTATTTATCATGTGGTCACAAAATGCATTAAAAAAAATATATATTTGTACTCACAGTGCGGGCTCTATGGCACGGCGCAGAATCGTCCTGAAAAATTGGGTCCGCGGTATACTGCGTAATGTCCTCGATTGTTGGAATAATATGTTTTTTTAACACTTTTTTGTACTGAATGGCATTCATCGTACCCTGTACAAAATTTAGAGGTCCTAAACCGTATGCTGTCATGCACCCCCAAATCATCACGTAGGGTGAATGTTTAACGGTTCGAGTGACGCACGACGGATGATATCTTTCCCCACGTTTTCGTCGAACTATCTTTCTGCCGTCTGGACCAAAAAGGTTGAATTTTGATTCATCAGAGAAAACAACATTTTGCCAATCCTCCAAGGTCCAATTCTGGTGCTCTTTCGCCCAATCCAGTCTAGCCTTCTTCATTTTGTCCGTGAGTAATGGTTTCTTTGCGGGACTCCGTGCTTGGAAACCATGCTCCAACAGCCGCCTGGACACTGTTTTTACTGAAAATGTTGATGTGCTGGTAGACTGCACCTCTGCGTGTATTTCAGGTGCCGTTAAAAATCGATCGCGCATAACAATTTTTTTTATTAAGCGATCATCTCGGGCAGATGTCACGCGCCCCCGTCCGCTTCCTTTTTTCCGTTCTATGGATCCAGTTTCTTGGATTTTTTTTAATAAAAACCTCACTGCACCTTCTGAATACCCAACTCGACGAGATATTTCACAATTAGATATGTTTTCTTGCGACAATGTGATTATTTTGGATTTTATCGCAATCGACATTTGCTTTGCACTTTCCATGATTGTTGTGTTATGTTCACTCAAACGCGGGTAAAACAAGACTGTTGAGACATTTTAAAATGTAAATATTGTAGAAAGGTGACACATAGTGTCCTTAATTTATTAAACAAAAGAAAGAGGTATCGATAAAGGATTTCTTAGAAAAAGGGTTCAGTAAAGTCAAGGGGCGCGGTAGCAGGTAAACTCGTAATTTTTTTTGTCTTGCGGTGTAAATAAATAAATAAATAAATATTCCCTTCTTTAAACTGTTCTCCATCTCTGTTGTAACTTATTAAACTCAAATATTGTAATATTTGAATAAACGCAGCGATACACATAACGCGTGTTCTTTATGATTCGAGAAAGCAGACTAACTTGAAACTGATCAGAAGTTGAATTTGCGAAATTACAGCTAATTAATTATCATTGCGTTATGCTTCGTCTTGTCTGGTTCGCGGAGTGGTGATTAGCGCGTTTTCATGCATTAATTTCCGCGTTTGGTTACCTACATCACTCCTCAAATTTTTCCCCGGCCTTTTTAAAAAATATATTTTTGACGTTCCTGAGCCTGAAGATGACAAAAGTTCTCGACTTTTTTTGATGGAGGTAGGTACCAGAAATACTCCAGCTAAAATGTTGCAAATACGACTTCATTCTAGGCATCAACAGGGCTTATGATCTGTCATTCTTTATTACCTTCTCTAAAATGTTTTTCATCTCAGTTGTAATACGTTAATGTCAACAGCTCCCCGGGGAGTTGAATCCAGTCCTTGTCTACAAAAATTTGGACAAACTCAAAATATTGTTTATTTATATGTATTAAAAAACGCACAATGAAAGAACAAAAACCTAACATAAGCTATACACTTGTGGAGCAGTTGATTCAATATTGGTTTGGGCGAATGAGACAATCCATTTTACTTCTACCTAGTTCCACTATCCATTTTTTTATAGCATTTTTGAACATTTTCTAGTGACTAATTGTTTTAATAGATAGTGAAATTAGGTTATAGATTTTAATAGAATAATACTCAAAATCCCTTAGTCCGAAAGTGGTATTAGTTTGTATTTGTTTAAGTTGTCTTTGTGTTGAGGATCTAGTGATTATATTATTTGTATGTGATGTATTGTAGGGGTTATGTTTTTCATTTGAGTGAGAGTAGTTTTTGAATCTGTAAGTGAGTATTGTTTTAGCGTAGAATTGCTTTGGTGTCATAAGTAGTGATTCGTGGAATATTTCTTTAGTATAATGTTAGTTGATCCAGAGAATAAGCATCTTGAACATATAATTTTTAATATTTTACCGTTTTTCTTGTAAATATATGTTATTAAAAATATGGTTATTAATTATTGTTTTCTTATTATGAATCGCTTTTTTTAATTTCTATGATTTCTAAGTTGTCTAGTTTTAATATTTTATTTTCAACATACATATGTATATCTTATAAAATATATATTTATAGACCAGTGCTTTTAATCCATAGCTTAATAATAATAATAATAATAATAATATTGTTTGGATAATTTATATAGCGCCATTTTTGTGAAAATCACCTCAATAATACATGTACATCGAATACATTTTATATTTTTACTATTAAGAATCGCAGCGAAATTCAGACGAACGCAGAAGCATCCTGTGTATATTATATTACAATATCATTAGCAACTAACGAAGCAATAGTAGTCTATGTCACGCTCATAAGCGCGTCTAAGCGCGAGGGACAGAGATTATTTTCATAATGCGTATGCCGTACGATGTCATATCATGAGCTTATTCACAGATACTAAACAATGCGTTTATGTAAGTATTGCGAACGCGCCAGCCTTTAAAAAATCGACCAGTTTTTTTTATTTATCAAAAGCATACAAAAATTAACATATACATTTTTAGTATATTGAACTCAGTGTTCTTTTCCCGTATTTATTATTGAATTTTGGGAGAGCTAGTCCATCTACACTAGTGAACCGAGTATTATATTCGTGCTCCAATTTATTTCTATATTCGGATAGAGACGCATGCTGAAAAACCAGCTTGGACCATAATAAAGCTCCAACGGATAAAATATTTATACATTTATACAATAAGGATATTGGAAGATCGTGTCGCTGATAAAATATTATTTTAAATTAATAATTTGATCATTGAATTTTGTAAGTTCTCAACAAGTTATATGTTTGTAATACTGGAAAAAGCCCATGAGGTTATAGCGTTTTGAAAGAAATGAAAGTATGACTAAATGTGAAATCACTGTGAATGGAGTTATACTAAAACAAGTAGAGGAATTTGTGTATCTGGGAAGTATGTTCACTAGGGATGGAATGACTGAGAAAAATATTGAAAGGAGGGTGAGTGCCGGGAACAGAGTGAACGGTGCACTTAAATCGACCTTGACAAATAAATGCTCGTCACAAGAGGCAAAATTGGCAGTTCACAACGGAGTCCTGGTCCCGTCCTTGATGTATGGGAGCGAAGTATGGACTTGGAAAAACAGGGATGAAAGTAGGCTGAATGCTGTCAAAATGCGATCTCTCAGGCGAATGTGTGGTAAAACTATGTACGATAGATGCACAAATGTTGAGATCCGTACATTATGTAAGGCTGAGACAAGCATTATCGACAAAATCAAGAAAGGAGCTCTGCGCTGGTTTGGACATGTAGAACGAATGGACAGCGAGAGAACGGCTAAGAATATTTACAATGCGAATGTTGATGGATGCAGAAATAGAGGAAGACCGAGAAAGACATGGCATGACCAAATCCAACAAATACTTAAAGATGGACATGTCAAAAGTCGGAATAATCGGCGCGCGTGCATGAGAAGATGTATGAATGTAGAGGAAGCGAGATCTGTATGCAAAGATAGAGTGTTGTGGCGTTCTATCCTCTCTGCCTACCCTTACGGGGAAACGGCGTGATGGTTTGTTTGTTCGTTTTGTCTTTCAGGGACATAATTTTTCAATATATACATTTTACCAACTATTGATCCAAGTCTATTACACAGGAGCGGATGTGGAAAAAAGAAGAAGAGGATTTGTTCGATCCGATCCGTCTGAAATAGGCCTGTTGAATGCGGTGCAGCGTTGCCAGACCCGATCAAGCGAAAAAAGGTAGATTCAGAAATATAAATCGGTAGATTTCGGTAGATTCGGGAGAGGGGGTAGGAGGCAAAAATAAATTTGACAGTTGTTCGAAATTAAAGCGCCGTTTCGCCTAAAGCTGTTGCTTTAAATAGTTGAAAACGCTTGGTAAATGGACAATTGAAAACCAAAAGGACTGCAATAAGTGAATCACCAAAATATAGTGATTTATAATGTCTTCTTTTTCTTACAAAAAAATGTAAATTACAATATTTCATTTCAATACTCAAATATTCATTTAAGAAAAGAAATATTTCAGTTGGTTCTTATAAAAAATAATAATATAATACATAGATTAAAATTCAAAATATTATTTTATTGAATGAATGACACAATTTTATCAAAATATATAGTATTTTTATTGTCAAACAAGGAAATAATTAACGTTTTAAAGTTCTTTCAGTGCAACTTAAAACTTAATAAAAACTGCTAACTGCTGAAGTACTGAACAAATTATTAAAACAATGAGCAACTAAATTTAAATAGATATTTAACTGAAGATAAAACCATTTATATTATTTTCAATATGAAAAGTGATCCCTCTACATTTCACTTCATAAAAAAGACATATATACATTTTTCAATAATGTCATGAAATTCTATGCCATGATTTATTTTACCATATTATATTCAACAATACTAGCCAATTCCATAATTAATATATCATTCATTGTTTACTTATGTACGATAGATAAGCAGTTTTTTTAAATAAGCAACTGATGGCAATCGAAGTGAACAAACAAGCAATAAATTATTATAATATGAATTCGTTTTATTTGCATTGAAATTTTGTTTTGTAGAAAAAACAAGGTAATCATAAAAATCGGTATAATTTTAGATTTATTGCTCCCAAAATCGGTAGATCTACTGAAAAATCGGTAGATCTGGCAACGCTGATGCGGTGTCTGCTCAAAAAGGGGTTTAACAAAAGAAAACAATAATGTCGTTATCTAATCACTGAGCGTCATAAGCATAATGTTTAACCCACTGCCAGCCGCCCGCCGCCATTACGGCTTCCGCCACTGTTTCCTAACACGGCTAACCTCGTACGCGTGAGTATTGGGGTCAAATCCTTATCAGGATCGCTCGCGCTGCCGGCAGGAATTCCTCGATAGGAAATGCGACACTTTCTACGCGTCTTATCTGCTATAACCATTTAGCTAATTAAGATACGTCACCGTAAAAAGTTATCTACCCGGTAGCTAACAATACGATAGTAACACCTGCGGGCTCGAAACCTGTAGGTACAATTTCGCCAGTCGAGTTGTAGTAACTCCTAGTAATATAATTCATTTCAATAATACTTTATTATATTATCCTTATTCTCAGAAGTCGGGGTCGGTGCTATGCAAGCTCCTGACGTCACTGCGACCTGTGAAGATCTATTGTGACTGGTATCCGTGAATAGTTCTCGCCCTCCAAGCCCAGGTCTGTAAAGAGCCTGACTACTTTAAAAAAAAAAATATGGGAGTTGCATTATTTTTTACCTTGCTTATAATATACAAGGTTTATATTTCAAAAAGAGGATTTTTCTGCTATCGTTTTACATTATTTCAGCTAAACTGTTGGAATCAGGAAGGATATTTTAACGTGGACCAATCAGGTACTTCTCAGCATTTACTCATGTGGAGAGGAAACCACTTAAAACTCTTCAGGAGAAGCCGGCCTGTTGACAGTAATCAACCGGCCTTCCGTTCCTCTAGAAGAGTGTTCGGCATTTTGTTCCCTACTTTGGATTATTTTACCAATTGCTTGCACTATATTTATCATGTATGATCCTGCCTCTCGTGTGAGTTCTTTACTACCCATCACCGATGGGATGTCGCAAAGATCTTCACCCAGGCTTCTGCATCGCGCCTCCAGCTGTCGTCTTTGAAAGCTGAAAAAGGGGCAATGCATCAACAGGCGAGTGACATCTTGAGGAGTTTCATCGTCGCATGGGCAGCTGTCGACCTCGGAGAGCAACTGAGCTTGAGAGCCTGGCTACTGTGTGGAAGGCGAGAGTTTACATTTTGCTAAATCTCCCCCTCCAAGCCCAGATCCGTAAAGTATCGGGCTATTAGGCAAAGAGCGAGCTCTTTCACAGCTTCAGGTTTGACCAGTGGTCCCCCGAGGATGAGGCTTCTTTTATGATGCAAAGCATCACATTCACATAGAACGTGTGTAGGTGTTTCTTCATCTGCACTGCAGAACCTACATCTAGAAGTTTCAGAAAGGTTCATTCTAGCATGGTGTTGTTCAATCTGCAGTGCCCTGGGAGGGCTCTAGTGATAACCGTCCCTTGATTTCGGCTTTGCTTTATTAGGTCGAAGGCGAACCTTTGCGAGTACCGACTAGAGCCCTAACAACTTTTAATCTTTTCGACTTCGAGTTATATATTATAACCCTCAAACTATAGAGCGTCAAATCCTGAAGCATTAAGTGAGCTTCGTGTAAATAAATAAATCAACAACTAGAAGCAATCATAAAGAAATGGGCCTTTTAAATACGCGTCACAATTTTTATTGTATGTATGTTACGTACTGAATTTACATTTTCTATACTGGCAACTCATATAAGACTGTAAATATCCCGTTCCTACCCAAATCCTTTCTATTTCAAATTCTTGTGCTTTTACCGTCCTGTGAGCAAGTCACATATGAAAAGTTGCCTCTCTGATAAATCTTTATCATATACTGCGTCAGCATATTCGTACAAAGTGAAGTGAGTGTTATATAAACAGCTAAATTATACAGTTCATCATCATCTACACGATACCGGTATCCGTGCTGCAGCAATAGTGAAGTGCTTCATATAAGAAACAATCGGAAGAACTTTAAAAGTGAGTTACAATTTCCATACAGTCCACTAAAGCTCTAAATCCCGCTGTTATCAGTGCTCAATGCCTGAAAGGCATTGAACTGACCAAACATTCCTCTTTGTGGTCCTTCGAGCCGGTATATGTATACATTGATTGTATACAACAGAGCCTCCGTTGAATACATTAGTCATAATACAGATATTTATCCGACGGAGGTGGTTTTAGCAAGACATTGCAAAATATTTTGTCTCGAGTCAGACTTGTGCGTTATTGTTACAATAATGTACCAGCTACTTCTAGAAGCCAATGGGCCATGAGTAATCCACACGTGTTTTACATCTTCCCATAAAGGGCCCGCATTGTCACAACAAGGAGAAAGCTTTCATTGCGCAGTGAAGCAGTGCAGTCTGATTGTACATTGTCGTTCAACACAACACAATGAAACAAGGACCACGTGTCTCGAATTGATTATCAGGGGGGCGATTACATTCGGATAATACGGAAGCCATACCTTCACTTATTTCATAATTTTGTAATAGAACACTGTATGTTAATTGTATTTATGATTATGTTTATAAAAGGCATTTGTGCCGTGTATACACTAATAAATCCTCTTTGACCGAAAGTTGTATGAATTTTTAATTGTTTTTGCAGCATCAGGGTGGAGTATCTAGCAGGGGCGAATCGTCACAGTGAGCGATTATGCACAGCTTACCATTATATTTGACTTTTAATAATAATAATAGTAACCGTGTTTATGGGAAAATAAATAAAGTAATTGTTATTTATTATAAATCGCCGTTTATATATTTCTACAAAAAAATATCTATGAAGTGCGCCCAGCCCATTCTTACTGAACGATGAAACTAGCCGATTACCTCAGCTTATTCTTCCATACAAAAAAGTACACTGTATTTTTCGTCTTTAACCCAAGTCGGCTTTTTTAGTGCTAAAACAAACTTGCAGATTACAAATATTTTTAGAAGATTCTCTATTTGGAAACTAGTATTTCGAACATTATTTCCGAAGGACTATTTTTCTTTGATACCGTCGACATATTATGTATCACATAGGACAGGTGGCGTTCGCAGTGGCCATTTTAGGCATTATTCATTTTAAAATAAATCGGCCAGTGCTCAAGTCTTGACAGTACTGTCAATGACAGATCATAATTTAAATATCTGCGGAATGTCATTGTGGTATTTGTTAATAAACTTTTGTACAAGTATTGTATTAACAAGTATTGTATTATTGTTGTATTAAGTGTTCAACGTGTATATCGATAACTGCATGAAAGAACTGAAAGGCTTAAGAATAGGAGCAAAAATGGGTGATTTAAAAGTCAATTGTCTTTTGTATGCTGACGATGCTGTACTCCTTGCTAACAACAAAGAGGAACTGCAATTCTTGGTAACAAAGGTCTACGATGTATGCAAGAGAAGCGATTTGCTGATGAATGTCGATAAATCGAATGTGATGGTTTTTGAAAGAAATGAAAGTATGACTAAATGTGAAATCACTGTGAATGGAGTTATACTAAAACAAGTAGAGGAATTTGTGTATCTGGGAAGTATGTTCACTAGGGATGGAATGACTGAGAAAGATATTGAAAGGAGGGTGAGTGCCGGGAACAGAGTGAACGGTGCACTTAAATCGACCTTGGCAAATAAATGCTCGTCACAAGAGGCAAAATTGGCAGTTCACAACGGAGTCCTGGTCCCGTCCCTGATGTATGGGAGCGAAGTATGGACTTGGAAAAACAGGGATGAAAGTAGGCTGAATGCTGTCGAAATGCGATCTCTCAGGCGAATGTGTGGTAAAACTATGTACGATAGATGCACATTACGTAAGGCTGAGACAAGCATTATCGACCAAATCAAGAAAGGAGCTCTGCGCTGGTTTGGACATGTAGAACGAATGGACAGCGAGAGAACGGCTAAGAATATTTACAATGCGAATGTTGATGGATGCAGAAATAAAGGAAGACCGAGAAAGACATGACACGACCAAATCCAACAAATACTTAAAGATGGACATGTCAAAAGTCGGAATAATCGGCGCGCGTGCATGAGAAGATGTATGAATGTAGAGGAAGCGAGATCTGTGTGCAAAGATAGAGTGTTGTGGCGTTCTATCCCCTCTGCCTACCCTTACGGGGAAACGGCGTGATGGTTTGTTTGTTTGTTTGTTTATTGTATTAAAATAGTGTAGAATAAAGCTACGTTTAACGCGTGGTTTATCATAATTGTTGTTTGAGTTGATTTTCACAGAACCACAAAAAAAAGTCATTTATAATTATATTCCTTACACGTCATGTAAGTACTTATATGTAGTAAAATTAATGAAAATTTTTAATAGATTACCCATAAAATAAATCACGGCTCGCCACTGGTATCTAGTAACTATTTTTATTTATTTATTTAACTTTTTGTACATAATGTTATTTGTACATTGGCGGGCTTATTGCCAAATGGCAATTTCTTCCAACCAACCAATAAAATAAAAGTTTTATTTTTATAATTCAAGTTACAGAACAAATTCAATAGAAAAAAAAAAAAAAAAAAGATTAAAAAGTGAAAAATATATAAAAATAGAAATAAACGTATTTGTTTAAATTACCTTAAATCAAAACTATTACTCAATGGGAAAAAGGAAAAAAGCGGAAAGAGGAAAAAGGAAAGGAGGAGAGATTAAGGAAGAGAAAGGAGATGTTTCTTCAGACGTGATTTAAACAGAGATAATGTAGTAACATCTTTGATGGTGGGTGGGAGATGATTCCACAGTCGAGCCGCATGGACACTATATGAGTTAGAGAAGAAAGAGGAATTGTGTATGGGTATTAAGAGAGTGCCTTGAGAATGAGAACGAAGAGGTAAACCATGAACTGATAAGCGTTGAAATTTTTCACACAGGTATATAGGAGCGTTAGGACTATGAAGTACATTGAACAGAAGTGAGAGGGAGTGATAGTCTCTCCGCTGTCTAATTTTGAGCCATTTCAGTTGCCTACGATAATCAGAAATGTGGTCATATTTCCTAAGACCAAAAATGTACCTTATGCATGTATTCTGAAGTCGTTCAAGTTTATCGAGTTGCTCACAGCTTAAATCAGTCATGGAAACATCAGCGTAATCTAGAATGGGTAGTAGTAATGCTTGTACAAGAGTGCATTTAGTACTAACTAACTATTGTATTTGTGGAAGGAGTCGCTTCGGTTTCGGTATAGATCGGCACTAGAAAAAATTCGATTTCGTCTGAAAATCTCGTTTTGATCGGTCACCACTTGGTAATAAAAACACGTGCGCATAAAATCATTACACTGCTTACTGTGTAGCCAATGATTCACATTTATCTAGTAATAACATTCTTCGGTGATGCGTATGAAAAATTCTAGTGACTTGAGTTTGGGAAAAGGTACTCGGAGCACGTCTGGCCTTCGTTTTTAGTAGTGGCAAGTACGCCGAGTGTACCCAGTGCGCGGTACCCAAGGTCCGAAGTAGCAATATTTTTACGATGTTCCAATAAGCACGCGATTTTTTATTGGAAACATTGATAGATTTAACACAAATAGATTATACTGTGATTTATCATGAAAAGTGGGGGTTATGGGCACTCGCAACACTGGACACATCAAACTCCAGGTGACAGGCCTGCAAACACAGTGAGGCAACACGGCGCTAACGACTGGAAACCTCAAACAGACGTTCTCAGACTGTTAACGAAAAGGCAAACTGTTAATGAAAAACGAATTTCATTCAGTTTTGTGATTGGGAAATATTTGAAGAAAGGATAGGAACATGGAATGGACACCTACCTTTAATATGGTGTTAATGTTCTTCAATTTCTGTCACTGGATGACAAAATTAACTATAAAATGTAACAGTGTTTTCCACGGCGCGCGACGGTTCCAACCACTTTTTATCCGATTTTAAGTGAGGTCAAAAATGTTGTTTGGTTTTTGTTCTAAATCCGAAACTTCTAATTTTGAATCTCTTCTATCTTGACGTTAGGTAGGTACCATAAGGATGAGTCAAAGGAAGGATGGGAAAGAAAGGTAATCGGCCAGGAATAGTATCGATAAATGCTGTTATTTACTTAACACCGATCACCATTGATTCCGGTTGCCTTCAAAATGACATCGTTTCTCACTTATAATATGTAAAGTTGAATTGTTCCAATTTCCGCGGCTAGGTTCAAACAGTACAAAATGAAAAACTCAGAAGTACACGTTAATGGTAAATATCTATGGTGTGTGAAAAAAATCACTGCTCTGGTGCCATAATCTTAGGGATAAAATACGGGAATACGTTCGTATAAAGAAACATCAGACCGCGTTTCCTTTCCACGTATTTATTTGACTACATAATAAAGATTTGTACATTGACGCGCTTATTGCCAAATGACAATTTCTTCCAACTAGCCAAGAAAATAAACATGTTATATTTATAATGTCAGTTTCAAAACGGATTCGAGAGAAAATGGTTTGTGTTAGAAACTGTTCAAATTTTTTGGTTTATATTTTGTTGTGATATATTATTAATATGTTCAACTTGCTTTGTTTCTTTGTTAATTTTACTTTAGTCTCTAATTGAGTTGTAGAAACTCCTAGTAATATAATTAATTTGTTAATATTATACTTTGTAATATTATTCTTATTATTAGAAGTCGGAGTCAGTGCTATGCAAGCTCCTGGCGTCGCTGCGACCTGTGAAGATCTATTGCGACGGGTCCCCGTGAATAGTTATCGCCCTCCAAGCCCGGGTCTATAAAGAGCCTGGCTACTGTGTGGAAGGCGAGAGTTAACATTTTGCTAAGTCTCCTCATCCAAGCCCAGATCCTAGATTATGATGGGAAGATAAAGACGTCATACCTTCACCTTGACGGCATAGTTGAAGATAAATTCCCTCTAGCGATTATAAAGATATACTACCGACCCCCCACATTCAAGTTTTGGGTAGGTAGATCGATATGAAACAAGGGGAAGCGTACGTCACGGTACACATATCTACGCTCTAAAATAACATAGCTTCAGTATGACGTCATAGTTGGAGATAAAAGTCTCCCGACCGACTACAAAGGTATAGTACCGATACCCCCTCCATCAAGTTTTGATGTAAGTACATAATTTTATACCGACGGGTCTAGAACCCCTCGATACGTTTATCTACGTATTGAAAGTGTCAAAAGTTTTGTTTCACCAAGCAATTTTTCCTTTAATTATGATTTATTAAAATGTTCAATTGTTTTGAGGTTGGCACTTTTTTTCTTAAAAGCCTATTAAAAATATGAGAGAGAAATAAGTAAGTTTTGAAGTCGAATTAAATTCTGACTTAACTGTCACTTTAGTAAAACGAACGCCTAAATGTGAAAATAATGTCGCTAGGTTCTCTCCTATTAACAAATAAGAGTATCAACGCGTCAGATACAGATTATATGCGTCAGAAAGTTACCACTCTAAAAAAATAATTTAGTTATTATATTTTTTCCACCTGTTTTCCGAGTGTATGTATCGAGACGTTATAGGAGCCGGCTTTGTAGTCGATCGGTAGATACATACAGACGATCGTTAAGCGTACTGTCTAGGTGATTTCCAAAAGTCATGCAGTTTCTTGCATTTATGTTTCTTCATGTAACTGTTGTAATTGGCTTAGGCCGTATATATATAATAAATAAATATAAATAAGATTCTTTCCTTAAATTGCTTTTGATTTCTACTCATTAATTGGATTTTTGGTTATACTAAAATAATATTGAATTTAATACATTTTTAAAAATCGTATTCCTACATAAGTACACCCTTTTGTTGGTGAGAAGACCGGAGTTTGACGTTTGCAAAAATAATGCCATATTTGAAAAATTATTTATTTTATGTTTAGGAATTCAACCATAAACAAGTACCTAGGTACCTACTTAATTCAATATTTGAATATGAATAATTTTTAGTTTTGAAATTCAATCATAAATAAGTACCCAGGTACCTACTTATCAATGAAAAGTCTTTTTGAAGGTAATAGCTGGCAAGCCAACGTTCTGGCAGGACAACGTCTGTCGGGACCGCTAGTTTAGATATAAATTTGTTGCAACAGAGAGGAAAAACATTTTTAAGACAGATGGAAGAGTTGAGGAAATGTGGATATTTAAACATGGGCAGAATGGTGAATGGTACAAAATGTGTAAAGTGGCCACTGAAACCAGCTGTGTAAATGCTTAGACTTCCATATTACCTTCTAAAAAATTTAGACTTTAAACTTATTTAAATCTTGTTTCGGTCGGTAACTAATACATACATAATAATATGTCTACACACAATACTGTAAGGCGCGGTGACTGAGTATAACAATATGCGGGTTATATGTTGCAATTTGCAAACATTACGAATCAAAATTGGTACTTATGACATCATTAGTGGCACCCCATTAAGCAAAGAGAGAGAGAGAGAGAGAGTTAACTTGCACAATTATTGCGCTCTCATTTTAATGAGCTACATTGTTTTTGGCTCCGATTTTGGGAGCGGTCCCTTCCTTCGCGTCTCAACGGAGCGACTGATTGACGTCATTTTTGCA
The DNA here is from genome assembly GCF_059751315.1 of Micrasema longulum. Classification (NCBI taxonomy): domain Eukaryota; kingdom Metazoa; phylum Arthropoda; class Insecta; order Trichoptera; family Brachycentridae; genus Micrasema; species Micrasema longulum. The sequence goes on from NW_028279255.1 coordinate 161,753, forward strand.
CAGGGATAGCCGGAGAAGAAAATCAAAAATCCAAAAAAATTGATTTTTTCTGAAAAAAATGTATATTTCAATTGATTGATGTTTGTATGTTGAAAATTAAAATGAAAAATGAGCTTTGAATTAATTGAATGAAAAGGCAACTCTTTTTTAAAAATGATAATTAGAATAAAAATAAAAACAGAAAATAATATTACAGTAGAACCTACTAATTAAAAAAGACAGCGGCTTTTACTCGGGCAAAAAAAAAATCAAATTTACTTTATATTTATTTACTGATATATTAATTTTAATCGTTTTTAGTTCATTTGTGAGATAATTGTAATGTTTTATTCCTTATTTGTAATTACCCAACTGACTTCTCGGTATGGCAGTACAAAAAGAAGTTCAATTTATTTACATATTTTTTTACATTTTTTATTATTAAATTTCATAAAAGGTTCATTTATAAAAAAATCTATACAGATCTACTTTTATACATCTAGAGAATGTTATTACTGTAACTCTCCAAAAAAAGAGACTAACTCTTGTGCTTATATTTAACTTTTTATTTTTATACGAACAAATAACGTTATTATTGATGTTCTAAAAGAATCATCCTAATTATTTACATATTAAACGTACATAAATGTAATCATATTTGTATGTGAGTACTTACTTATGAGTATTATTTTTATTTTTTTATGACTTTTTAAAATGTTTTACATATTTTTAAGTTTGGATTTTAGACCAGAGCGTTCTTAACAATTTTAAATCGATCGATAAGGTGGTTGGTAGGTTTCCTCATTAAGATTTGAAAAAAAACACATAATTTTTGATAATCATTATTCAATAAGTCCACTTATATTCACTACACATTGTCACATACATACAATACTCACACACCCATACACATATACACACACCCTCACTCACCCTGACGTGTACAATAATAACACTGATTATTATTATTATGGATAACTTATAGGGCGCCATTTTCGTAATATAATACCTCAAGGGAGCTTTACAAAGTGATTATATAAATTAATATATTCAACAATGTTTGAGTATGTCCAAATGCTTGCAGACTGGCTGGATTTCTTCCCTAGGGAGTTGTTCGTATTTTTTCAGTATATTCTGTGTTTATTATTTAGTATGTTAGCATGTATTTCATTTTTATTTTTTGTAAATGCCTTTCGGGCGTTAATGAACAAAATAAATAAATATATATCACTCTCTTTGCATACAGACCTCGCTTCCTCTACATTTACACTTCTCATGAACGCACGCCGATTATTCCTACTCTTGACATGTCCATCTTCAAGTATTTGATGAACTCGATCGTGCCATGTCTTTCTCGATTTCTGCATCCATCAACATTCGCATCGTAGATCCTTTTAGCCGTTCTTTCGCTGTCCATTCGCTCTACATGTCCAAACCAACGCAGCACCCCTTTCTTGCTGCTGTCGATAATGCAAGTGCCAGCCTTACACAATTCACGTATCACGACATTTGAGCATCTATCGTGCATCGTTTTACCACACATTCGCTAGAGGATTCGCATTCTGACAGCATTTAACCTACTTTCATCATTATTTTTCCAATACCATACTTCGCTCCCATACATTAGAGTTGGCACTAGAACTCCATTGTGAACTGCTAGTTTTGCCTCCGGCGATAAACATTTGTTTGCCAAAGTAGACTTCAGTGCACCGTTCACCCTGTCCCAACACTCCCCCGTCTGTCAATAATTTAAAATATCATTTAAATAACATAAAAAATACAAATTATATAAATAAAATAAAAATAAATAAAATTAAAAAAATGAAAAAAAAAATAAAAAAAATAAAACAAAATAAAAATAAATAAAATAAAATAAAATAAAATAAAATTTAATTTAATTAAATTAAATTGAATTAATAAATGAATAAAATAAATACCACGTGAGCAGAACCACGGGTAAAAACTAGTATGCAATAAATTTATCAATATGGTAAAAAATACATATAACGTTTTTTTCCATCACTGCGCATTATCCGTGTTCACGTATCGTAGTTTAACAACAGGAAGTAAAATCATCGTGTAAATTTAATGATTTTGACGCTAAAGTAAAAAATTATATAAATTCCAAAATCGGTCTAAGGATGACCTCCAAAGAGCAAAACACTTATAATTTGAAGGCTAATTCCTAATATTATACACTCGGAGTAATGATATGTGATTCTTATCTTCGTAAAAAAATATGAAAAGATAATCTTTTTCCCGAATTTATCTAATAATACTTGTGCAGAGAGCGAAATAATAGTCTATAAGATTATGTAACCGAAAAATTTAGTCTATGGACTAAAAAAATCAGGAAACTCTTTCAATTGATTGTTGTCAGTATTTTTTTTTTCTAAAATAATTAAGTTAATGCCCGTAATAAAGTTATAAACGCGTCAGTAGTGACTGAATCGTCGCTTAAAATATGTAATTTTAATTATAATCGCTAAATTATATAGCGTCGTTTTTATGATACATCATAATAATACAAGGTATCACAAAACTCAACGTATTTCCTTCAAAGGGAAGAGTCAATTAAAGTTTTTTTTTTTCATTAATAAAGAATCTCGTATTTTATTTTAATTATGTAGGAATAACACCAAAATGATAAGTATTTATATTTCAATTTATTTATATATACGACCAATTGGCATTTTTAAGGACATACGCGTGTGTATACATAGAAAATTATTATAAAAGAAAGTAGAAAGACACAATAGTATATAGTAGACTTGGTAGGAGTGGAAGCGGGAGAGAGGTGTTTATAATTGAATTTGATTCAGTGATCGTATTAAAGAAGACAACTTGTTGTCAAAGAAATCAAAACTGGTATGTTTGTTGGCAGACCTAATAATTCTGGGCACAGGAGAATGAAACCATAGTTAGTTCTATGGTTATCGGTATGAAAAAGTAAGTTTTGTCTGAGGTTTCTAGTTAGGACATTTAATTTTATAAAGCTCAGTAGTTCAGGCGCATCAAAAAGTGAGTGAGAATTTTAAATGGGACTAGAAGGTGGGATTTATTTCGACGGTCTTGAAGAGAATATATATTTAAGGTAGTTTCTAATTCTTTATATTGGTCTCCGGATAAGCCCAACTCCAGCCTATCTTTCTTAAAAATCGATGTTGAACTGATTTAATATTTTTATGTGAACGCCATAATATGGAGACCAGATAACAGAGGTTTGTCAGATATCAATGGGTATGTATGATTTTTTTTTTCAATTAAAACAAATATGTATTGGCTCTTCTGCAAAGTTGCTACATGTCGCTTTGAAACTTTTTCCTTTCCAACTTCGATACGAACTCAGTAAATAATCGATAAGAAACGTTCATACAAGGACAATACAATATTGTCTCGTCCCAGCATCGGACCGATTGTCCCCGAGTGAACACAAAATTGAAGGACAGGATAACGAACCAAGAAATCGTCTTAAAGATAGACGGTCAGGCTATCTCCGGAAGACAATTGATCCCCCCCACAAACACGAATGGCCGCATTGTCCTCGTGTAGATGTGCACGTACAAGACATAAGGACAATAGCATCATGCTGAGATTGCTCAGCGCGTTTGTGTCTAATTTCTATTAAAATATACATATATGATTTTCTTACCTTGATAGCCTTCTGGTATGTAGATTGGTTTCCCGACAGGCTTTCCTTTCTTCCCGACCAGCCGCACTGCCTCCACTCTCGTATAGCTGGATATATGCTTATACAAGAGCAAAGGCTGCTCCTCCCCCTCCAAGTTCACCACCCTCGGTAGGGTATATCTCTCCAGAAACTCCCTGGGAGTCAGTTTCTTGGACACCCCAGTGGACTGCGGGCTCGGAGTATCGACGTCGAGACGGCTTCCATTAGATTCGCTTCTATCGAATGTGTCGTTTTTTCCAAGGTCTGTGCCTCCGTCGAAGTTCTCGTGAGTCGTCGGTTGAAACCGCTTCAGAAGCGCTTTCGTCTTTTTGGAATTCGACCCGTCCGAAAGAATGAAGTTCTCATTCCAAGTATTATCGAAAGGGTTCGTTATGAAATCTTTGTTCGATTCTTGCGAGTGAAATCTTCTCAGGAACGGTTTCTTTTTCGTCGACGGCTTGGTTTTCTTCGGCTCCATCTTTTCCAGCGCCTCTTGGGCTTCCATCAACCACCTCGTCACGTGTTTTTCTCTGTCCCTGTCGAGGTAGCGCGGTCTGTGCACGGGGACTTTCTCGCAGACGAACTTGGCCGCGTCGAAGATGTGCGGGTTGCAGGGCGGAGGGAAGTGCGGAGGGAATCTGGGAGACTTGTGGGGGGACGAGACCAGGGGACGACCCTTGAGGGAAGGCATGGACGAGTTCCTGCCCAGTTCTCCCGAGCTGGGGAAGCTCCCGTCTCCGGAGGAGATGGTCCGGTTGGGGAACATGGTGACGACAACTGAGCACCGCACGACGGGGGTTATTTGATCATTTTCACTGACACTTCCACGCTGGGCGGTTCACAAACACTTCTAGGGATCTGCAACAAAGAAAAATATACATTAGATTTAACTGGACATACATAATATAGACTGATCTCCATTCTGTGTCAATCGCATGAATCACATTGAATCAGTCCAACATCGCTTACAATATGTTTACTTGTAACATATGATAAAAAGTGCAAAATAATGTCATTTCATAGAACAAAACAACCGATTTCCTTCGAGAACCTAATAGAAAACTCCAAAATTAATGTAGTAAGGTCCATTAGAGATTTAGGAATTGTTTTAAAGTATAAACTGACATACAACGAGCATATAGATAATACAGTAAATAAATCACTGAAATTTCAAGTAATTACTTGGCTTCATTAAATGAATATCCGCTGACTATACTAATGTCCGTACAATCAAAACTCTTTATTGCTCAACTGTTCGCCCTTTTCTAGAATATGCCTCCGTGGTCTGGTCTCCATTCTATGTCAATCGCATAAATCACATTGAATCAGACCAACATCGCTTGCTTCGAAAAGTAGCGTGGATGCTTGGACTAGAGAGAGGTAATTATTCTTATGCTGATATAGAGTCAATGTTAAATATTTCTAGTCTACAAAAACGTAGAACTAATATTGACTCCATACATATGTTCGGCATACTAAATGGTATAATCGATGTTCCATCATTACTGGGACAAGTAAAATTCAATATTCCGACTCGTAGGTTGAGAAATAATGAAGTACTGTTCATCGATCAGCATAGAACAAACTATGGCCTTAATTCTCCTATGACCCGTCTTTGTCGTATTGTCAACTCAAGACAAGATCTGGACTTTTTTGGTTTAAGTTTACAGCGATTTAAACGAGCACTAAATAAATAATCCAGATCTTGTCTCGATGTCCCTTATGTTTGTCAATGCTTCTTTTCTTTTTTAAAAATGTTTTTAACTATTATTTTGTTGTAATATTTAAACCCTATTAATTGTATACATGGACAATGTCCATTAATAAATAAATATTTGAAGCACTAACGTTGCGGTCATTCATTATATAATTACATCCCGTAAATAGCTCCTCCGGAAGCGTAAGAATGATCATATTACCTTCATGTATACTGCAAATAAATCCTTTTTTTGTAATAGAAGCATATGTTAATCTTGTTTTTCTTTTCATGGTTATGTCATGTCATATTTATTTACAAAAAACTTATAAATTATTAAAAAAGGAATGGCCCACGCTCAGACGCTGAAGTCTTTGTGGGCATTTTTTCCACATTACGGTATAGATTAATTTTAAGATGTATTTTTGTTATGAAAATTCTATGTAAACATATGTATGGAAAAATAAACAAATAAAAAAAATATTTTAAAAAATGATCAAGACATCTTCTGCGATTGGTGTGCTAATGCAGTGCCCTATGCACCATTACGTGCGGAAAGGGGAAAGATGATAAATGATTGAAGCAATTGCCAATGAAAACTCATTTTTTCCGTGTATATATAATCTTGCATTTTTTACATGTGTATTGCTACACAGCACCGTAACGCGCGGATATTTTTGGCACAGTATGGAAAGGATTTTCGGAATATCAATAAACAATTAATTAAATAAAAAACTATAGGGACACCTAATATTATACGATTTCACTACTGCTATAGAATAAACTTGTCTTGTACAAAAGCGTATGCCTCACTTTTATTAACTTTTAAACTATGGTAAATAATCCCTTTGCAAGCAGTGATGTAACATCGTGTTACCACAAGTAAAATACGGAATATTCTTAAGTTCAGACATTGAAAAAAAAAACACGGAGACATACTGTTTAATAATTTCTTATCCATAATTTATGCAAACAAACATATAATTTAGCCCTGTTATAGCAAAATAAATTTAAAATTACAAATACGCCGCTCATATTACGCGCGTGCGTCCCCCAACACTGTCATCAACCACCTGAAGACGGAATCTGTTTTACACAACACCCGCCACAGAACAGCGTCTCTGTCTTCCTTGTTATGAGTTCAATCTTCTGATGTGTTGCTGAATTAGCGGACACTCATTCTTCGCACAGCATGGATAAATATTTTTTGTATTAACATCCAGCATAGTTATACAAATTTTTCTTTTAAAATACGGTGTGAAAATGTCCGTTTGAAGATTACAAAAAATACGAGTTCATGATTTTAAAAATAAGAGATATATATCATGTCTTGTATTCTACGTCGACAAGAGTGACATCACGACCACACAAGAGTTAACATCGATAAAAAAAAGGGGAAATTGAAATGGCGAAGACAGTTCAGCGGAAAATATGCACTAGAGAGTAATGAGATACACTTGTAAAAAATTAATTAGATTTCACTGGTCAACTAGTGGTAAACTACCTACTCTCACAGGCCCAAGCACAGGCTCCATTGTGTAATATTACTCGTAATGATGTCGTTAATATTTTGATGAAAGGCGCTATTAAACGGGGCTCTTAATGAGAAATATGTCATTATCTTTGGACTGCGTTACGCAACACAAAAATGAGAGTCATTATTTCGTTTTCAGTAATCTAGATTCTTCCATTTCAATTTAACAAATGCATAATAAGCGCGAGGTAAGCAAAATTATTTTTCGACAATGTTTTGAGTATGTCCTAATGTTTGCAGACAGCCATGATTTCCACCCTAGCTAGGGAGTTATTCATTTATTTATTTATTCAACACTTTATATACATATACAATATATTTACATATAAGGGCGGGCATATTGCCTTAGGAAAATTTCTTCCTACCTACCTACCCAAACCGTTCGTTCAGTTTGAGAAAATTACAAATGCATGGACATATATATATATATTTTTCATTTTTTTTACATATTTATTACAGCAATTTACAAGTAATTATTTATACAACAAATTAATTACGTAGTAAAGTAAACATATTTATTTTTTATTTTTGCTGTTAGTGCATCTGCTTCCTAACTAGGGATAGCTTCCCCGTTCTAAGGCAGTAAATTGTGTAATTTATAATAATAGTAAAAAGTTATTACAGTTTTATCATAATGTGTGCTTTTTCAGTCTTAAAAGTAAACAATAAATATCCAGAGAAAACATAAATAATACCAAAATCTCTATATCCTAAGTTCTAAGTCATTACTAATAAAACAAGAAACCAGCTTACGTCCTTCTACATCGGAGAGCAATTTCTCTGACCAATATGGATTAAAAATTCAGTCAACACCTTCCTCAGCCTGGCAATCCCACCACATTTCCACGAATCTGGGATAAGGTTATATACCCTCGGGCCTATATAATATTGCTGCCTTTGAGCCAAGAAAGTATCAACTATTCTCTGTAGAATCAGATCCTTATTGGAGTGTCTAGTATTATGAACATGACAAACCCTTGCGTATTTTTCCCTGTTGAGATGTGTGACCGCTACTGACCTCAATATATACTGTTGACAAATATCCATTGAATCTTATAATTTTATATAAAAATAAAAAACAAAGATTAACAAAATAAAAATACATTAAAAAAATAACACTATACTATGAAGCGAGGAGAGGGGATGGGAAGGGAAGAAGAAGGATAGAGACAATTTAAATATTAAGATAGTGACATTTCAATCTTGACTCAAATGTAAATAAAGAAGGGGCGTCTCTAACATTAGTGGGTGGATTATTCCACAATCGAGCGGCTACTACTGTGAAAGAGGAGGCAAGAAACTTAGAGCGGTGACAGGGTATTAAAAGGTTTCTCTCGTTACTAGCACGAAGAGATAGTCCGTGTTGTAAAAGAGGTTGGAAGAGCTCTCTCAGATAAACAGGCGAAGTGGGATTATTTAAAATATTGTGAAGAAGTGATAAAATGTGAATGTTTCTTCTATGCCTGATACTGACCCAGTGTAGTTGCGTGCGATACTCGGTTATGTGGTCAAATTTGCGAAGATCAAAGATATAACGTATACAAATATTCTGCAAGCGTTCTAACTTATCAAGTAATTCAGAGTTAGCATCTGGATAACATACATCCGCATAGTCAAGAAGTGGAAGAAGTAAGCTCTGGACTAATGTTTGCTTAACATTAATTGGCAAGATATTCTGTAATATTTTAAGTGAATGCAAACTGCTATAAAGTTTACGACTAACTTCGTTAATCTGCTCGTGCCACCCTAAATGCTTATAAATGATAATACGTAAGTTTTTGACTGACGTCATGAATGGAATTTCAGTAGCATCTATTTTGAAAAGAGGAAGTGTGGAAAAATTTACTTTTGAATACATTATTTTACTACCAACAAGTACAATTTGGGTTTTTGTTGGATTTATGAGAAGTAGAAGAATATGTTGAAAGGAGAGTGAATGCGGGCAACAAAATTAACGGAGCACTAAGCACAGTAATCGCCAATAAAAATATGTCAATCGAAGCTAAACTGGCAGTGCGCAACGGAGTTTTAGTCCCAACACGTATGTATGGAAGTGAAACATGGAACTAGCAGAGGAAGGGTGAAAGCTTAGTGAACGCGGTTGAAATGCGATCTCTTAGACAAATGTGTGGAAAATCAATGTATGACAGGGTTACGAGTGATGAAATCAGGCGAGAGTGTAAATCTGAATCAAGTATTTATTTATTATCATTATATTACATACACAAAATTATAATTTATGTAAAGTTGCTTTGACTGTCTAACTAGGGTTATTTACCCCGTTCTAAGACAGTCAAAAAAATATAAAAAACAGTAATCGATTTATAGAAGCAGTTATAAAGATACAGGACAAAGTGAAAAACAAAGTAAAAAATGGAGTGAAAACATGGTAAAAAAATGTAGTAAAAACATAGTAAAATGTAATAAAAACATAGTAAAATTGTAGTATAATTGATAAGATTAAGAAAAGGTCTCTGAGATGGTTTGGTCATGTAGAACGAATGGTAAATCAAGTATATATGGCGAAAGTTAACAGTAACGTGAGACGAGGACGACCAAGGAAGACGTGGCATGATCAGATAAACCAAAATCTTAAGTCTGGTCGTGTCAAAAGCAGACAGAACCGAAGGGCATGTATGACAAGATGTATGAATGTGGAGGAAGCTAGGAATGTATGCCAGGATAGACGTGTGTGGCGGTCCATTCTCCCTGCCTACCCCTACGGAGAAATGGCGTGATGGTAGTAGTATGAGAAGTTACATCGATATTAGGTTCTGTAAAATCGACCGGATTTAATTTTATCGCGCCGTGTCGATTTTTAGGATAGTTTAAAATTTGATCTAGAAAGAATATTAATTTCTAGTTGCACGAGATTGGCGGGTGACCTATTACGATTATATAACAACAAATTGTTTGCTCGAAATATTTTGTAATGTTTAACAAACAAATTGCGATCTTAAAGATCATGGCGCCATCATGAGTACGATTTATGATGTCGCCCATTTTAAATAATTCACTTTACAGTTTTGAGGTTATCTTCCGTTTGAACTCTGCGCGCGGATGAATGAAACTCAGTTTTTAACATTATTTTGACTGAAACTTGTGATTTTCATTTATTTATTTATTTACACTTTATTCAGTTAATATAAAACATCTCGTCATGTCGTCTCATCATGTCGCCCATTTTAAATAATTCACTTTACAGTTTTGAGGTTATCTTCCGTTTGAACTCTGCGCGCGGATGAATGAAACTCAGTTTTTAACATTATTTTGACTGAAACTTGTGATTTTCATTTATTTATTTATTTACACTTTATTCAGTTAATATAAAACATCTCGTCATGTCGTCTCATCATGTCGCCCATTTTAAATAATTCACTTTACAGTTTTGAGGTTATCTTTCGTTTGAACTCTGCGCGCGGATGAATGAAACTCAGTTTTTAACATTATTTTGACGGAAACTTGTGATTTTCATTTATTTATTTATTTACACTTTATTCAGTTAATATAAAACATCTCGTCATGTCGTCTCATCATGTCGCCCATTTTAAATAATTCACTTTACAGTTTTGAGGTTATCTTTCGTTTGAACTCTGCGCGCGGATGAATGAAACTCAGTTTTTAACATTATTTTGACTGAAACTTGTGATTTTCATTTATTTATTTATTTACACTTTATTCAGTTAATATAAAACATCTCGAGAACAAATTTAAACTTTTCATAGCTTTACAATTTATATTAAACGAGCTAAATCCGGCAATGCTTTGCTATTGCGAAATTTTTTTTCTCTATTTATTTTTATTATTTTTATTTTCTTTTATTCAGGAAACATACAGTACGGTTACATGGTTTTATATTTTACACAGTTAGACTTAACTCTAATGGACCAGTGATGTTTCCATATTATATTGTTATGTTTTTTATGATTATTTTAGTTTTTTATTGTTTATTATGTTAATGATAATTAGGTTAATTGGATGAATTACGTTTTTTTTAATGTTATTATTATGTTAACTTTGTTATATAGCGAATCTTGGCATGTTTCACATTTTGTAAAATGTTTCCCTCGGCACGGAAGTGAGGGAACATTATTTTGTATAAAAAATGAATACAAACAATGTAAAAGTATAAATAAATAAAAAATATTATAATTATATCTAAGGTTATCAATGAAAGTACAAAAAAGAGAAGGAAAAAAAAACATAAATGGAAGTTGTTTAGAAATTAAAATTAAAGTTAAAAAAGTCATATAAAAGTTTGCAGTTAGTATTTACAAATGGAAATAATGTTTAAAAATAAAGAATAAAGTAATTAAAAGGTAAGAATTAAATTGAAGAATGGAAAACATGCTCAGATATAAAAAATAAAAAACATTTTCAGAAAGGAAAAACATAAATATACACATACAATTTTATGGGATTCAAAGAAACGATGAGAAGAATCTTTAAGTGAAATAATAACATTTTAAGGCGTTGCCTAGTATGTAGGTGAAATAATTCAACTAGACGAATCTCACCCGCATAAATAAGGGTTTCAGCTCTTTAACTTCACAAACATCAACAGATGAAAGAATTGAAGGAATATAGATGTCCAAATATGGGCAGAATGGTGAATGTTACACAGTGTGTAAAGTGGCCACTTAAACCATTGACAGGTCATAAGCCCTGTAAATGCCTAGACTTCCATATTCTCTTCTTAAGGGTATTCTCCTTTAAGTAAACTTACAGAACTTCAAAACTTTACTAAAAAATCTTTACTGAAAACCGATCGGATAAACGTAAAAGAGATGTTGTAACTTTTCGTTCATTATTAGGAACCTAGGTACTTGTTTACGTTTAAATTCCGAATCTAAAAATAATTTATTATGAAATATTTAATTTAAGTAGGTACCTACGTAACATTTGATGTTTAAAACCTCAGAGTAATTTATATAAAATATATAAATAATTTATATATTTATTTATATATTTATTCTTGAAATCATAAAGTCTTTATATAAAACAAGATACAAAAGAACAATTAATAAAAGTAAGAACAATTACAGATTTCACACTAATTTATTATGAATGCAGGAGGAGAGGGGAAAAATATTTGAATTCTAAAAAAGTAAAAATATAAATATTAAATAAAAAGTACATAAAAAGGAGAAGACATTGTATAGCTCCCACTCTACTTTCCTCCCTCTCTCTCTGCTTCTATTAACATTTAAATTTCGTTGTAAAAATTCACAACCAACAATAATTTATTAAATGCAGGTAGTAGATGTGTATACGAATAAGTATAAATTAAGAGTTAAAATCAAAAGTAAAAGTTAAAATTAAAATTAAAAGTTTAAATTAAAATTAGGTTAAAAGTTTAAATTAAAAGTTAAAATTAAGAATTAAAATTAAAAAGTTAAAATTGAAAGATAAAATTAAAAATCAAATTAAAAATCAAATTAAAAGTTCAAAGTAAAGCAGGAGATAAATTTAAAATGTCTCTAACAGATCTGATAAAAATATGGTATTTACAATCTAATATGTCGATGTCACTAAAACTGTCATTTTAGGTAAACTGTATTCATCGTAGAGTGATATTTTTCATATAATTAGTCATTGAGTTAGGAATGTCGAAGAGTACAGATTGACGAGTTCTAGGGACAGGGACTTGATATGAAATGCCTCTAACAATTTCTTGGCTATCAATTACGTTATTAATAATTTTGTAGAGAAAGCTCATATCCAACATGGTACGCCGAGTTTTTGAACCTTGCGAAAATAAGCGGACTCAGTCCTACTTGGAAATGAAACATTATTTTTGAAATCTAACTTTCTAAGAAAATAGTTTTAAATATGTTCAATAAGATTTTTGTAAGTATTATATTGAGGATTCCAAATCGGCGAACCAAACTCTAGGACACTACGTACATTAAAAAAAACAATTCTCAATGCGTCAGTTCTTGTGAAAGGATTGGTTGATCGTATGACAAACAACAACATTTTGTAAGCTTTTTCTACAGTATTTTCTATATGTTTGTTAAATGTAAGTTTACTATCAAGTAATAATGCGTAACCTAGAGAGGAGCCTATTCTAACCTAGTATGAAAAACATTCTATGACTATTGAATATTAAGTTAGCCCAGAAGAGAAGCCTATCTCATCCGAGATAGCCGGAATACAGCAGCTGCAGAGCCACCCCTATCTACAGTTCAACTATACACACGGCGAGGTGTCGTGTATACTGTGCATAATCGCTTATTTGGACGATTCGTCCCTGTTTTAGTACAAAACGGGTCTCCCTTAATAGTACTTAGTGCCTACGTCGCTACGTATTATCTCAATTAATAATACACAACCCAATAGAAAAGTTATATAAATAATGGCGTGTATGTCACAGTATTGCATTTCCCAACTCCCAACGCGTATTTTTATTGTTCGTTTTATTTTAATGGCGATTGTTTTACCGCGCAAAAACTTCCCACAGCCAATAATATTCGCTTTCAATACTCCCCGCGAGTTTAGCAACGCTAATACAACATTGTTTGTGGGAAAAACACCCATTTCGAAAAGTCAATTGTATCACATTATGCTTCGTAATGCAACGACAGGCAATAGGTAATTCGGTAGATACGTTAACTTGACGGAGGCTAGAGAGATTACACCGGCCTACTAAAAACTTGCAAAATATACGCTTTCGATTTCTCGTGGCTCCCGAACATAAACCTTGGCAGTGCGTTTCTTTACATTTTGTCAACTTGTAAACTCAGTTTAATAATATTGTAACAATATATAATATTTTTGTGTAACGTAAGAAAGAAAAAATAAGATATTCTGTAAAAGATAATGTGGTATTTTTTTTATAGTTATTAAAAAAGGAAATAAAAAATATTTAAAAAAAACACAAAAATATTTTATTATTAAATATTTTGTACATAATGTTATTTGTACATTGGCAGGCTTATTGCCAAAAGGCAATTTCTTCCAACCAACCAATAAAATAAAAGTTTTATTTTTATAATTTATTATTTAATAGAAAAAAAAAACCTAAATATATATAAAAAAAAAAATAAACGTATTTGTTTATAAATTACCTTAAATCGAAACTATTACTCAGTGGGAAAAATAAAAAAAAGAGGAAAAAGGAAAGGAGGAGAGATTAAGGAAGATAAAGGAGATGTTTCTTCAGACGTGATTTAAACAGAGATAATGTAGTAACATCTTTGATTTTACATTTTTTTTTTTACATTTTACATTTTTTTTTTTTTGCACCACAACAGGCCAGGAGGCCTAATTACAGTGGTGAATTACATCACAGAGCACCCAGGCTTGAGAAAAATCACATTTTAATGTTTGTGTTCTCACCGGGAATCGAACCCAGAACCTTCCGTGCGTGAGTCAAGCGTCTTGACCACTACACCACGGAGGCCGCCATGATGGTGGGTGGGAGATGGTTAGAGAAGAAAGAGCAATTGTGGATGGGTATTAAGAGAGCGCCTTGAGAATTAGAACGAAAAGGTAAACCATGAAATGATAAGCGTTGAAATTTTTCACGCAGGTATATAGGAGCGTTAGGACTATGAAGTACATTGAACAGAAGTGAGAGGGAGTGATAGTCTCTCTGCTGTCTAATTTTGAGCCATTTCAGTTGCCTACGATAATCAGAAATGTGGCCATATTTCCTAAGACCAAAAATGTACCTTATGCATGTATTGTGAAGTCGTTCAAGTTTATCGAGTTGCTCACAGCTTAAATCAGTCATGGAAACATCAGCGTAATCTAGAATGGGTAGTAGTAATGCTTGTACAAGGGTGTATTTAGTATTAATGGGTAAGAATTTTTGCAACCTTCTTAGTGAGTGCAGTCTGAAAAATATTTTGCGACTTAGTTCATTAGTATGAGCTCGCCAGCAGAGATGTTCATCCATTTGTACTCCTAGATTTTTTACGGATTTCCTGTAATGAATATTGGTATCATTGACAATAAGAGGATTAAGTGAAGGTACATCTAGCTTACTAAGCAATCTTTGACTACCCGCAAACATAATTTGTGTTTTAGATGGGTTTATTAGTAAACCATACTCTTTTGTCCATGTTGAAATATTCCTTATTATTAAAGGGCAACAAAATAAATCATAGAAAAAAAAGAGTTCGTATCTTTAGTTTGAATCCAGGATAGTGCATGTTTTTTAAAAGAAAGAAAATTTTGAAAGTTTGTAATCAATAAAATATTATCAGTAAAAAAAATTTGGGCCTATAAAATATGCATGTCTCTGTGCGAGCCTCGTTTTACAATGTGGTATTTCTAACACACGATTCCTTCTTTGACTTGATCTGTTTGAATTACTTGTAAATAAATTTTGGTTGTTAAATATATATTTTAAACATTGAAAACAATATTTTTGTCTTAGTTCTCAAGGTTTAGCTTCTTGGGACAATTGAAAAGAGAGATAAGTGCGATTTTTGTGAAGCATTATTATAACTGCCCATTATTTATTATAGGAGCAAAAATTCATTAACATTTTCTTGTATACCCACGAACAGGCCATGCCTTTGTGGGATTTTTTGTTTACTATTTTTACTATTAATATGTATTTTATTGTTATGTAATTATGCTTTATTTTTTTAATACTCTGTTTTATCATTTATGTTTATTGTAAAAAAAACTAAAATACATATATTTATTTTTTTAATATGGTAAGTCTTACATGGTAAGCGTGCGATAGAAGCCCGCACATCGGCTTCGGGGCTTTTATAGCGCACATTTATTTATACTTTTACATTGCAGATATGGTATTTTTTGTACAAATTCGGGGTTAAAGAATGTGCAAAACAGAATATGCACGATGACGATCGCGGATGCGTAGACAAGATGAGAAAATCGCCGGAGTCGATCTTGCTAGTTCTTGTGGTGCAAGTATATTTATTTATTAATCATATAACACAAAGTATTTTATAAGTATAATACGTTGAATTACATTCTCAGGAGTTACAACAACTCAATTCGACATCTATAATATTAACATTTAAAAAATAACACATATTGAGAACAACAAAGAAACAAAGCAAGTTTAGCACCTTTATAACTAAATATAGCACAACAATATATACGCCAAAAACCTTTTCTTACACAAGCAGAATAAATATATTTAAAAAACGCTTTTAAGAATAAAAAAATGTAGTGAATCTACTAAGGGAGATAAGGTCATTAACATCACATGCCATGCAGATGATGCAGCCATAGTGATGATGAGAACATATCCATCTCAGTTAGTAAACATTTGGATGCCTAAGAAATGTCGTATGGTACAATGAACACATGATTATTGGAAACATAATTCGGATATACAAAACGTGTGTCAGACCAAATCATGGGGTATACAACAGAGGCGAAGATAGATAGAGGGAAAATAAAAAATACGAAAGACCAAGTAGAAAAACCAAATAACTGCTCAGAACGTCAGAGATGGAAGTACTATAGGCAATCGCAGGGAAACCCCAAAGAGGCAGAATCCAGAGTCAAGAAGTTAAATGGAATTGCGATACCCAATGCATAGTAAATAGATTATGGAGAGATTACGTCAATAATTCCATTAATATAATATAGTGACAGGCGCCGTGGCGCAGTTGGTTAGACGGCCAACTGTGAAACTGGCGCCGCGGGTTCGATTCCCGGCAGTTGCAAGAAAAGAATTCAATAAAGATTTTTTCTCAATTGGTCTGGGTGTTGTGGTATATTTTTCATAACCTCATTTCATATCTCCTCTTTTCCACCTGCTTACAAGCCTCTAAATAGACGCTAGCGGGTTATTAGCCTTTAAAAAAAAAAAAATGTTTTTCGAGTATAATGTTGCAATGAATCCCCGTTTCCTTTTCATGTTTCAACTTTTAATCAATAACTTATTTACATATATTTTTAATTGGCAGTGCCCTGTACTTATACGCATACTAAAGGAGCATTTATGCTAACATTAAAACACAAAAAAATATTACTCTCTACCTACCCCTAAAAAGAACCGCCGCGATGGTTTGTTTGGAAATGGAAAATTCTACCTTGAATAAACAATCAATAGACTATATTTAACGCAATAATGGAATACTTTTTTTACAGTAATTATAAGTTAATCAAGCAAATTCATTTACATTGTTCTTTCATTAAAGTCAGGGGTTTCCAAACTTATCGTTCCAAGGGCCGCAATAATAGTTACTAATACTATGCCGCTGCCGTGTCGGCCCATCTGCTGGATCTGTCGCATGCGAATAATGCAAACGGTCTAGTTTTTTATATGATTTCTTCAACTGCAAACTTTATCTACTTTTAGGAGGCGAATTACTATTCCAGTTATTTAATCCCGTAAGCTAAAATTGTAAGAATGGATATTCAAATAAACTTTCAAATCGAAGGTCAAATACTTGAATTCAATGTTTAAAATTTGTTAAACTTATTTACGTATTAGCGTTGCACGTGACCAATCTACCACCGCCGCGCCGCGGCATTCTGTGTAACAATAATATTATTCTGAATATTTATCTAATTTTTAATTTTATTTTATTATATAACAGTCTCCAACAGCTGACCGTTCTTAAGGCTGTAGTCTGGTAAAACGCTCGCAAAATAAGGAAATCATACGATTTTGCCATTTTAAAACGCATGTTTTTTTAATCGCGCAATAATAAAAAAATAAAAAAACAAACATTAGATTGAGTTTTTCAGCTGACATTTCTTGGTGGAACTGCATTTCAATTATAATAACAAAAATACTTTATAGTTTTATTCCACTTTTATTTATAATTATTTTATAAATTTATAAAATAAACCTATAAAGTATTTTTATTATTATAATTAAAAATTAGATAAAAACAATCTTTTTAAAGGTATTTCTGTTAAAACTTGAAAGTTTTATGTAACTAAAATATAATTACTTTTAGACCGGCAGATTACGCCATTTCCAATTTAGACTAAACTTAGGTATCCGGGATCTTAATAAAGACTAATACCCGTATGCAGAGACAAACCTTAAGGTGAGGAAAGTACATTCTATTGTCTTCACCTTCGGGTTATTCTCTGCATTTGAAATTAGAATGTACTTTCCTCACTATGCAGAGACAAACCTTAAGGTGAGGAGAGTACATTCTATTGTCTTCACCTTCGGGTCATTCTCTGCATTTGAAATTAGAATGTACTTTCCTCACCTTAAGTTTTGTCTCTGCATACGGGTATAAGTATTGAACTGAAATTTGTTAAAACAATTTGTGGTTAATAAATTGAACATGAAAGTGGCCGAAGCAATTATTTTTTTGTTTTTGAAAAGAATTACAAGCATTTTTAATCACATACACTTTTACACGTATTTTTCACACGGCGAATTTTTCGATCTCCGAGTTACAAAATATTTATTTTCTCCGTTTTTTGTTTTATGTAGAAACATCCTTCTTTCTTGTGACGGCAGAATTATGTACGTGCTTCCACTTCCATTGTGTTGTATTGTATGCGTCATTATTGTATATTTTTTTATATGGATGAATTTAAAAACAAATTTGATAAAAACAACTTTTTTCAGCCCGCGCCCGCGGCCGCGGCCTGTGGTTTGGTATGCCCAGCGTCAAAGCGTCAGATTGCGTTGCAATTCTCAGAACGATTCCGGATGAAACGAGGATAAAGCAAAACGAAATAAGAAAGTGACGATTCGTAATGGCTTTTTGTTTTAGCTAGGACTCCGACCATACTACCTGCCATTCTGATAACAACCTGCCTTCAATACGCTCGACTAATTGTGTTTCGTAACGAAAAACATTTTCCTTTTTTACATTTTTTCATGGCGCATTTTATGTTTATTTTCATCAAAATAATTGTGTGGAACTGTTTTTTTATACTCGAGAGGAGACGCGGTCTCACTTTTCTTCATACAACGGATTCCCGCACTGTCTCCTTGGATTATGGCACTAGAAAAAATATTTTTTTTTACAAAACAAACAAACCATCACGCCGTTTTACGTAAGTATTTGTTGGATTTGGCCATGCCATGTCTTTCTCGGTCTTCCTCTATTTCTGCATCCATCAACATTCACCTCTTAATTTTTTTACCTACTTTGCTCATCTAATGAGAGAATTAATGAAAATTGGATCTCGGATTAAACAACTCTGTGGTGGACATTTGACCGACATTATCTTTAAAACATCAAATATTATTTAACATTATATAAAAATATCCGTTTCATATAAAATAAAATTTGTTTTATATTTTAAGTTTAAAGTTCATTAATTCAATTACTCTTATTAAATGACCCTTTACCTATCTACTCTGGCAACACTAACGAAATTTCCATTTTGTTTCTTCGACAGATGGAAAAAAAATCAATTTTTAAGTAATACATTTGTTATATACACATTCATTTGCTAATTACACATGAAATGTGATTGCATCCTGTTTCTTTAAGATCCTAGCAGTAAATCTACACTTTGAAAGGACACAACACGGCATAGTTGAATTCAAATCAGGAGTTGCGTACTGAGCGAGGTCTACAAAGAAACTAAAGCTAGGGTTTCCTAGGACAGCGGTGCCCGTATCTTAACGGCCGTAGTGAACGGTGATGCGGTGGACAGCCGTCGTAACGGTGACTAGAGAGTGGTTTCCTAGGGAAACGGTGTAAATAAATGTTATTAAAACCGTTTTCCCAGGAAACCACTCTCTAGTCACCGTTACGACGGCTGTCCACCGCATCACCGTTCACTACGGCCGTTAAGATACGGGCACCGCTGTCCTAGGAAACCCTAGCTTTAAGGGTCAAAACGTAAACCTACTCATTTATGGGTAATTGAGTCGCCTTCTGTTTGATGTGCGTAGGCGGTTTCTGGACTATTCTTTTCTGGAAGTTTAAGGCACATATATATATATATATATATATATATATACTTTATATTTGTATAATAAAGATTATTAATTTCTTACATTTGATTAGCTAGGCATTTATAATTAAGTAGTTTTCGTTTTTTTGTTATTAGTATAGAACTACTTATACTTTAAAAGATAAAAAAATCTCCATCTTAGAACAGGCTGAGCCATGTTAGTTGGAGACTATCCTAAACAGAGAACGATCAGTTTTCATTTTCTATTCACTAGTTTTATATAGATTCCCTGTTATTAAATATGTATACTTATATTATAAATAAATACAAATAAATAAATAGATTATGGCAATTTTTACGTTTATTTTCAATGGAAATTTTACATAACTTGGTTTGTAACAAATACTATAACAATACAATTTCGGTCCTTCTCACAAAATGGTGCACAAAACAAAACAGAAAATAAGATAAATTATTAAATTTCTTAAAATTATTATGAGATTCGGTTTGTCTAACGGACCCTATACAAAGGTGTGCGCTTGTCGGTAAAATATGGAGATAATTTTGATTATCCTGTTAATTTTCTTAGCTTCCCACAATAAAGGCATGGCTTATCTTAAACTAACCAAATATACGCTGTGCGTCGCAAATTATGAATAGATTCGAGTCTTCGCTTTCCCATGAACAAGTAGAAAAAGATGGATTGATACCGTGAAAAATGAATCAAGGTAACGTGGAGACAGTGCTGTACTAAAATAATGATAAATATTGTTGCAGGTAAATTTACTGTTCAACCAAACATAATATGCATAGGAACAGTGAGAAGATAAAATGTACCGTGTTAAAAAAACAGTAATCCAAAATGATGTTCAGATTACATACATCCAAACCGTAATAAGTTATACAATAATTTCTTGAACGATTTATTGTATAGAAAGCTAGCGACAGACGTTGTCCTGCGCGAGCGTTAGCTTGGAAAAATACTATTTTTAATTGAATCGGCATTCACTTCATTAAAAATTATTACGAAAATAAAACTTTCTTACAAAAGTTAAGTTAAAGTCAGGGCTAAAGTCAAATAAAAGTTACTTTTATGTCAAAATGCGTTGCATCAAAAAAGTTAACTAAATATTAACAAAAAAGTTAATTTTATTTGACCGGCCGCCAGCAGCACAATCACAAATGACTATCGACGTGCTAATTAGCGGCGTGATAACAATGTTTCACCGTGTTGTTTATCGTACGCGCGGTCACAATGAAACATCCGTGGAAGTTATCGATCGGGATTATAATATTTTTTTAATATTGTCATACTTCAACTTGATGCTTGGCAACACCTAATATTAAATGTCAAAATTCAAAATATTTACGTTTTGCAACGCATAATCAATCACATATTTGAATTTTACCGGTGTAAATATGGAGAATATTCCTAAACTGTAAGTAAAATAATTTAGTTTTATTTTTTGTTCACAATTTATTATGCTATTTATTTGTTTTGATTCAAATTGAGAAATCTATTGAACGAAACAATTGTTGAAGGCGTTTGGCGTTTTGCAACGCGACCGCGATAACTTCAGCGTGTTCATAATTGTTCGTTGTGATCGCTCGAATACTTAACACGTTTTTTAGCACGTCGATAGTCATTTGTGTTTGAGGGGAGGGGCTTATAACGCTCATCTTAGACCCTTAAAAGTTCTACAGAAAAAATCATTAAAATAATACTTTATAAACTATCCTTGTTCTCAACTACCGAACTGTTCAAAAAGTTTAATGTTTTAAGAGTGAAGGATATCTACGGAAAGTGTTGTATGCTCCGGGTGCATAAGGAGAGCCTCCCATCGGACCGTATAACGGGAAGGTTAAGAACAGTAGCTCAATCACAAATAACTATCGACGTGCTTAAAAACATGCTAAGCAGTTGAGCGATCACACTGAACATGCTTAAGTTATCGCAGTTATAAGTCAACGAGTGTGTATTCTCTAAGTCAACGCTCGTGTCAGTTTGTTTTTTGTTTTCTTCGTAAATAAATGCAGTTCATTGGCTAAAAATCGGCGTTTACTATAAAAATAACATAATATATTATATATAAAATAGTAAGGAGTATCTAATACAAAAAAGTGAAAATTTAATTACAATTACTATGGAGACTGCTTTTCTTGACATTTGGCTTGCCAACCGCCGGCTAACTGCAATAAATAGCATAATAAATAAAAACAGCAGTTTTGGAATATTTTCCATATATACACCGGTGAAATTCAAATATGTGATTGCGCAGCAGGATTATACGTCGCGAAACGTAAATATTTTGACATTTATATTAGGTGTTCACGGATGTTGCATTGCGATCGCGAATACGATAAACAACCATGGTGAGAAATTGTTATCACGTCGCTTATTAGCACGTCGATAGTTATTTATGATTGAGCTACCGGGGATGAATCCAGTCCTTGTCTGCGAAATGATTGAACAAAAACTTGTGGATTTTTTAAATATTGGCAAACTGTAAAATATCTACTTTACATAATTTGGGTATTGTAAAATATTACAGCTGTGGGAATAGTCCTCATTGTCCACGGACACATCCAGAGGCGAGCCGAGCGACGAGTGATGTCCACAGATAAGAGTAACACAATAATATCTCGCTACCGCCATTATTGTTAGCCAGGCGGTGAGAACTGGGTGACCGTCGGTTGTGCAAGAGCTGCTGATGAAATACAGACTTCTGGTGGTGAATTTGGAGACTTGACGGCTGAAGGCTGATGCCAGGAACAATTCGTATTTATAAAAGGAGCTCTCGTCTCCAGGAATGCACTGTACTAATATTGTCGTCAGGTTCATTTTTCATTCTCGAAAAAGTTTTCCCTCACCAAACAAACCAATACGCCGGCGCCGTTCCTCCGTACGTACGGGTGGGCAGCGGGGGCGAACCGTGTATAGAAGCGATTATGCGCAGCTTACCATTATATTTGACCGGCCATAATAATTAACATATTACAACAGAGATGACGAACATTTAAGAGAAGGTAATATAGAAGTCTAGGCATCTACAGGGCTTATGACCTGTCAATGGCTGGTTTAAGTGGCCACTTTACACACTGTGTAACATTCACCATTCTGCCCATATTTGGACATCTATATTCCTTCAATTGAAGTGAACTTA
This sequence comes from Micrasema longulum, assembly GCF_059751315.1. NCBI lineage: Eukaryota > Metazoa > Arthropoda > Insecta > Trichoptera > Brachycentridae > Micrasema > Micrasema longulum. The sequence continues at coordinate 184,618 of NW_028279255.1, forward strand.
AAGAGCTGAAACCTTTATTTATGCGGGTGAGATTCATCTAATTGAATTATTTCACCTACATACTAGGCAACGCCCGAAAATTTTCTAAAAAAAAAATCTAGGATTAGTCCTAGGGGAGATAAGGTCGTTAACATCACATGCTAGGCAGACGATGCAACCATAAGGGCAGTGGCAATTCCAGATGACCAGTAATTAGTAGTTTTTTGTAATATGTATATTTTTATGAATGAATAGAAATGACAGATCATAAGCCCTAGACTTTATATTCCCTCCTCAAAAACGATTATGTCTCTCTGTTGAAACGAATTTAGATCTAAATAACTCCCTAGTGAGGAAATTCAGACTGCCTGCAAACATTTGGGCATACTCAAAACATTGGAAATATATTTCTGACAAATAAACACATTTTTCAAAACAAAGTGGGGTATTTTTTTAATCGTCTTTTCTTTGTTTGCATAACAGTCTTCAACACGTTAAATCTTGTAATTAATCTTTCGTTCACAATTTACATATAAATTCAACCTTACACAATGTTAGGCTTACGAACCTGATGTCTGGGAAGGTCACAGTTGTATTGTTTAGTTAATCAAATTATTCCTTTAATGCTTTTGACTAATTTTAACAATTGAGGTTCAATTCCCTACTTGGCTTCTTTTGGTCGTGGGAAGGTCAAATTAATTTTATTTTCGTTCAAATAATAATTTGGTGGGCTACTGTTAACGGCTGAACCGGACTACAAACAAAAAGATAATAAAATAATCACAAATGATTTTTTTTTGCCTTTTTACGGGGACATGCCGAGAACTTCAGACATTTCTTAATTTTAAAAGGTCATTTAATAGAACTGATAGATATGTTCTAATCATCAGTAGTTCAAACACAAATAACTATTGACGTGCTTAAAAACATGCCAAGCATTTGAACGATCACAATGAACAATAATGAACATGCTTAAGTTATCGCAGTCATAAATTAACGCGTGTGTAATCTCTAAGTCAACGCTCGTGTCGGTTTGTTTTTGTTTTTGCTTTCCTCGTAAATAAATACAGTTCATTGGCGAAAAATCAGCGTTTACTATAAAAAAATAATACAATATATTGCATTAGCAAAATAGTAAGGAGTATCTAATACAAAAAAATGAAAATTAAATTACAATTACTATGGCGACTGCTTTTCTTGACATTTGGCTTGCCAACCGCCGGCTAAATGAAATGAGTAGCATGGTAAATAATAAATTAATTAATTAATAAAAAGAGCAGTTTTGGAAAATTTTCCATATGTACATCGGTGGAATTCAAATATGTGATTACGCAGCAGGATTATACGACGCAGCATAAATATTTTGACATTTAATATTAGTTGTTCACGGATGTTCCATTGTGATCGCGAATACGATAAACAACCATGGTAAGAAACTGTTATCACGTCGCTTATTACCACGTAGATAGTTATTTGTGCGTGCAAAAGTAAAGCATCGATACCCCCTCCATCAAGTTTGGATGTAAGTTCATAATTTTATACCGACGAGTCTAGAACCCCTCGATACGCATTAAAAGTTTCAAAAATTTTGTTCCACCGAGCAATTCTTCCTTTAATTATGATTTATTAAAAAATTTAATCGTTTTGAGGTTGGCACTTTTTTTCTTAAAAGCCCTTTAAAAATATGAGAGAGAAAAGGGTAAGTTTTGAAGTTGATATATGCGTCAAAAAGTTACCACTCTAAAAAAATAATTTAGTTATATTTTTTCCATCTGTTTTACTATCTTTCCGAGTGTATGATTTCCAAAAGTCGTGCAAAATTCACGTTCAAGCGAGGAATTTTTGCTTGAATTGGGATTTATTGGAGTTTATAATCCCTTTGAAGTGAGCCCTGTTTATTACAGAAGCCTATTTAAAATAAAGATGAGAACTATTTTAAATGTTAATGACGTAAGGAACGCGTACTAATTGTTTGCGGTCATTCCATTGGCTTGTTTCGATCATATGATGTCGATATGACAAGTAGATAGAACATACCGAGGTAAGATACAGATAGTACAGAAGTTAAGTATACCGTCTCAAAATATACAGATGAAGATAGCGTTCATGATCGAGGCACTGGGAATGTAATTTATTTGTAATATACTTTGGGTTTTGTGATTTATAAATAATAAAAAAGTTAAAAATTGACAAAAAACGTCTTGTACGGTATTAGTCTAAGCCTCAAATTTCCGGTTTATGGAAAATTACGCTACATCACTCACACTTACACTCGACTATTTTTGGGAATTAAACTTCAAATTAAGTCGACACATGGCGTGTGGATGTCTGTATAAACAAGACATATTTTTATTAAATTATTTCTGTACATATAACGGATAGTGTGGAAAAGATAATGACGGAAGATTGAACAGAGTAAAGATACATAACTGTATGTAATTCGACTGACGGCCTGATGACATACCAGGAACGGAGGAACGAGTATCCGAAATTAGGTGTAATTTAACGTTATCCGCCACCGCGCTTGTAATATCTATCGACAAGGTTGGGTTAGTAAATAATACGATGTATTTTAGCGGGAATTAAAGAGTAACGTAGTACAAAGTACAACAGAGATGAACAATATTTTAGAGAAGGAAACATGGATGTCTAGCAGGGGCGAATCGTCAAAATAAGCTTATCATTGAAACTTCTTGGTTTAGTTTTACTTTTTATTATTTAGACCAACGAGCGCTTTCGCCTAAGTAGGCATCTTCAAGACTGGTGAATTGTTTAAAATATTTACAGTTTTTATACTATTCATAACATATTTTGGAGATAAGATCAAATAAGTATTTTATTTACAGGGGACAAAAACTTAAATATTTACAACTAGTTTGCTAAACAGTTCATTTTTGGGAGTTTTTGGACTGAAATTGGGACTAAGCTTTTATTATTTAAAGATGGGAAAAGAATACATGGCGAAATACAAGATTGTGAATAAATAAAATAAAAATGTGTTAATTTATAAGTTATGTATTCAAGTAATGGATTATATCATCATTATTCCATGTCCGCTCACTAGTTGGACCATATGGTGTCCACAGAATGGATTATATAACTACATATAGCTTTCCAAACCTTTAAAAAAACCAAATACATCAAAAACTGTATACAACACTTTTGTATGCAGTAATTTGGAGTTTGCATCCGTTGTGTGGAGCCCACAATACATAACAAACACAGAAAGGATTGAAAATGTTCAACGAAAATTTTTTTAATAACTAGATTATAAAAACAATAAAACGCTTTGTATTTACAGCCAATCTGCCAGACAAAATTGTTTTTTTACCCTCGAAAATAGACGCACTGTATCTGAATAATGCTATTTATATAAATTATTAAATAATAAAGAAGACTCTTTTAAACTACTCTCCAAAAATAATCTTAATGTCCCCTTTCCCGTGAAAAGAAATAAGTATTTATTCCATCTGCCAGTCTGTAGCACTAACTATGCACAACACTCTTTCCACTGTCGTTTTTGCTCTAACTATAATGCTTTTTTTTTCATCTATTGATATATTTTACATGCCCCTTAATTTATTTAAAAATAAATTAAGACTCATTCTTTCTGGCGGCGATACGATCCCACTTGTTATTTAATGATGCTCACACTTACACACACCTGAACACGTACTCCCATACAAATACATATAAACACACCTCTGTAGTTACTCTCATACAAATACACATAAACACACCCTTTTGTTGTACCACAATTTAATATGTTTGATCATACATGATAAATATAGCGCAGGAAATGGGTAAAATAAACCAAAGTAGGGAACAAAATGCCGAACACTCCTCTAGTGGAACGGAAGGCCTGTTGACTGCTGCCAACAGGCCGGCTTCTCCTGAAGAGTTTTAAGTGGTTTTCTCTCCACGTGAGCAAATGCTGAGTAGTTCCTGATTAGCCCACATTAATATATCCCTCCTGATCCCAATAGTTTAGATAAATATTAAGATATTTAATTGCAGAAAAATCCACTTTTTGAAATATAAACCTTGTATATTATAAGCAAGGTAAATAATAAAGCAACTCCCATATAAAAAAAAAAATCATAAAAAGAATTCAGATTCTTATTTAGAAACTTCGCTGGTCCGTCTTTGTCATTGTTGACTGTTTGTTTCTTTAAAATAAATAAATAATATTAGACACAAGTATTGCGAAGTTGATTATAATCGTCGTTTCAGTTGATTTCATAGATGAGAGATGTTGTTATATTACACATAACCACAGAAAAAATATCAACTACATAAATATATTATATTATGTACCTTCTTTGTTGGTACAAATTTATGATTTTTTTTATAGCTTACCTGTAAACAAAATCACCATTCGCCACTGGTAGACAGTACAAGTTACACAAAGTTCCATAAATGTAAGTAAATATTTGTATATAACCAGTTACAGACGTTTCTATGTGTACCCTGATTTTACGTTGTAGAAAAAAAAAAAAATAATTTAAGATAAATGATAACAGAGTTATCTTCGACTGTCTATAAAGAAAATTCGATATTTGTGTAAGAAAATAAGTATTTTTGCACTAACATTTAAAGTATCTTCGTCGGTAAACTATAATTGAACGTAGTTATGCAGAAAGCAGCCAGCCATAGAAAAGTGAAACTGAGATAATAGCACTTTTGTGAAATGAGTGAATAAACAAATCTACACAACAGTTGGAATGTTTTTGACTTAAACAAATGATAAACAATGAATATATTAGTTTTTTTATATTACAAACAAGAATCTTATAATATGTTTGACCAGTTTTAATAATTTTTAAAATTCGTTAAGATTTTTCTAGTGCTGTGGGTGTTTTCTGCAAATTGAGAAATTCCGTTTTTGTGATGGACACCATTTTCAAAAGGTGATTAAAACATTTTTTTGTATGAAAGCGGTCTAGCTGTTTTTAGCAGAACATAGAATCGACCTTACTGCACCCGATAACATCAATATCTCATTTTTCAAAATTGTGGACTGACTGCTTTCTGCATAACTACGTTCAATTGAACATGCTTCGAATAAATAATTGTATGCATATTCTGCTTTTCACACAGAAAACTTAATTAAATCGAAGATAAATGTTAACTTCGCATTGTGATCGGGGTCCAGTTTCGTCAGGACACTGATTGCACTTACTTTCAAATATTTTCATCATGGCAGTTGAACAAAAATAATATACCAACGTGCGTTATGCTATTAACACTTTGTATCCCGGAGCCGTGTAAACACGTGATTATATAACCATGCGTTGTGTCCCGGTCCCGTGTTTTCACGTGGTTTACCAGCTGTCTAAAAAAGTGCATTTTATTGACATCTAGTGACTTATATTCGTTTTCACTGTCAGTAAACCACGTGAAAACACGGGACCGGGACACAACGCATGGTTATTATAATCACGTGTTTACACGGCTCCGGGATACAAATCACAAAAAAAAGGGGTCAGGCCCTGTATATGTGCGAACATTGCAATACTCAATGTGGCTCTCCATAAAGGCCAATGTTGGCAAAACTATCATACAAAAATTACTTATTTAATTATTTCAAATAAATCTGCGAAGTTTTAATGGATTTAACTCAGTTATTTCATAATTGTGACACTTTTAAGAAACCCTTCACAATAAATGAAATTTCACAAAAATGGGCCGGGCACAGGGTAAATTCTGTGTGTATTCAGCCGGTGCTCAAAGTGTTAAGTATAAAAATGTATTATTGTGGGATTTACGTTACAACTGTAAGGACAAGGTGACAGAATATTTATGTAGTGCCCTTTACACCAGTGACATTCCCTAATAAGGTACTGGAACTCTCAGCTCAGAGCCTTGGTGTCTCTTATACACAACTTAATATTCTTACATTGACATCAATTCGGTAATAAGTTTATTTACTAACTTTTTTTTATTTAATATATTTACGGCTTTATCACAACACTTACATGAAGAAGCAAAGGCAAAATACTAGCTTTGAATATTTTTTTTACTGAAGATTTATATGCCTTTTTTAATCAGCTTAAAACGGCATACTCATTTTATTCCATTTTCATTTCATTCAAAACAAAAATAATTTTATAAATCATCAATCAGTTAAGAAAAAAAGTTAGGAGCGTAAATATTTTATTCATAGCCTGCATTCGACAAGAATTCAAATAGTAAAAAATTGGAGGGATATCTTTGAATGTTTACAAACAAAATTAGTTTTTTATGGCTCCCAATCAGATTCTTCCCTAGAACTCCTTATAATTTCTGTTGGTTTATTTCCTTTTATTGGATAATCCGACTATCACATGCACTCGCCTATCCCTAGGCTCCATAGATATGGCAATCAGTATGAGGACAAGGCTGATATATTTGGTTCTGGACTTGATAGTTATAAAACGAGTCTGATTTCTTTCTTTCTCCCGCAATATTATTCTTAAACTTTTCTTTATATTTAAAAATGTTTTTCCTTTTTTTGTTTTTTCATATTTATGTATTTATTTCGTTAATATTTTTGGTTGCTTATGTGTATTTACCTACTTGTTACTGTTGTTATAGTTATGCAATTTTATAATTTTTTGTTATGTTTTTATAAATGTATTTTTTTTTCATATTTATGCTCAATATATGTTAAAGGCAATTTATGCCGTTCATGTAAAATAAATAAATAAAACAAATAAAATAAATAAAAATAATAAAAATAATAAAAATAATAAAATAAATAAAATAAATAAATTAAATAAAATAAATAAAATAAATAAAATAAATAAAATAAATAAAATAAATAAAATAAATAAAATAAATAAAATAAATAAAATAAATAAAATAAATAAAATAAATAAAATAAATAAAATAAATAAAATAAATAAAATAAATAAAATAAATAAAAAAAATAAAAAAAATAAAATAAATAAATTAAATAAATAAAATAAATAAAATAAATAAAATAAATAAATAAAATAAATAAAATAAATAAAATAAATAAAATAAATAAAATAAATAAAATAAATAAAATAAATAAAATAAATAAAATAAATAAAATAAATAAAATAAATAAAATAAATAAAATAAATAAAATAAATAAAATAAATAAAATAAATAAAATAAATAAAATAAATAAAATAAATAAAATAAATAAAATAAATAAAATAAATAAAATAAATAAAATAAATAAAATAAATAAAATAAATAAAATAATGCTAACATTGAAATTGATTGAGGGAAAGCGTGGGGTTGGAAGGCGACAGATGTCCTGGCTGAGAAACATCCGCGACTGGACGGGAGTGCGTGGGGTTGAGGCGCTGTTCCAGTTGGCGCAGGACCGGAATGCCTACTCTAGAGTGATCGCCAACGTCGGGGAGACCTGATATGGCACAGAAAGAAGAAGAATGCTAACATTATATCAACTCGCATTTAATACATTTTCGAAAATTTACATAACGTGGGCTCCTGTAGGTAAAATGAGCAGGGTTTGACATTTGCAAAAAGAATTCTATATTTGAAAATGAATTATTTCAAGTTTAAAGAATTCAATAAAAAACAAATATCTAGGTACCTACATACTATTAAAAAGTTACAACATATTTTTACACAAATAAAATAGGTTACGTAAAAGTTAAATTTAACATTAACTTAACTGATTTTCATAATTTTTTATGGTGTTCATTTAATCTATATACGAGTTAATGCTCAAATCTAGCAATAGCAAAGCATTGCCGGGTCCAGCTCGTGTAGTATAAATGTTGAAAATTGATTTACCTATATAGGTATACAGGGTGTTCTTTAAACCCTGTCACATCCGAAACCACAATGATCAGTATGGGCGAGAAGACATATTAGCATATTTTAAAAAATATTTAAAACAAAGTTTTTTTTATTTTTTTTTTTATTATATTGAAAACATATTATACATAATTATATACAATATTATATTTAAATAAAATATTTAAAAAAACCAATGGTTGCTTACTTCTGCAGGGGAGAAGTGAGGCGAGCGCGGCGCAGTGTCAGACTCCACCATTGCCCACCTCGTTTCACCCCTGCAGAAGTAAGCAACCATTTGCTTTTTTTATATTTAATTTTTAAAATTTTTATTATTTCTAAAAAAATATTTTAATGTTCCAATATGTCTTCTTGCTCATACTGATCATCGTGGTTTCGGATGTGACAGGGTTTAAAGAACACCCTGTATGTATAATATTATGTTTTAATATAATATTGTTTTTATTTTATTAAGCGGATGCGGGTCTTACTGTTTTTATACTTTAAAATTGTTGATGTAAATATATTTATTTTTAACTAAGATTAATTTTATTATCCTATTCCTAGATATATGTATTTATCAACCACTTCGATTTCATCATTTACAATCATAAAATCGAAGTGGTTGATGTTCTAATAATCTGGAACAAAGACACACAGTCAAACTTGGTAAAGATAACCAGACAGCGGAGTTACCAAGAAGAATAGGGCTAAGTTGGGCTGCTTTCGGCAAACTAAAATATATTTTTGAAAATAAAGAAGTCCCTAGATGCTTAAAAGACAAGTATATGAATCGTGCATATCGCCGGCGACAACATACGGACTAGAAACCACGTCTGTAACACAGAAAAGTTGCCAGAAATTAGATAGCACAAAACGATCCATGGAAAGACAGATGCTCGGTGTATGTCTAATACACCAGAATAAAGTTGATGCTGAAACAAGCAAAAATTATGACAGTACGTGTCACTTCTGTTCAATGTACTTCCTAGTCCTAACGCTTCTATATACCTGCGTGAAAAATTTCAACGCTTATCAGTTCATGGTTTACCTCTTCGTTCTCATTCTCAAGGCACTCTCTTAATACCCATACACAATTCCTCTTTCTTCTCTAACTCATACAGTGTCCATGCGGCTCGACTGTGGAATCATCTCCCATCCACCATCAAAGATGTTACTACATTATCTCTGTTTAAATCACATCTGAAGAAATATCTCCTTTCTCTTCCGTAATCTCTCCTCCTTTCCTTTTTCCTCTTTTTTCCCTTTTCCCATTAAGTAATAGTTTTGATTTAAGGTAATTTATAAACAAATACGATTATTTCTATTTTTATATATTTTTTCTATTGAATATGTTCTGTAACTTGAATTATAAAAATAAAACTTTTATTTTGTTGGTTGGTTGGAAGAAATTGCCATTTGGCAATAAGCCCGCCAATGTACAAATAACATTATGTACAAAAAGTTAAATAAATAAATATATTATAAGGTAATGTTTTTTGTTCATAAAATGATTAATGGTTATACCTCAAAAGAGTTGACTCAAAAGGTTTTATCTAATCAATGTGAACATGTATATAAAACAAGAAATAAACATGAAGTAAGACTACCATTTCGTAGGAAAACAAGTACACAGAACTCGTTGATGCACCGAGCTGTACAGTTATATTATAAGGAAATACCATTGGAAATAAGAAAGCAAAAAAATATTATTTCATTAAAATGTCAATTAAAAAAACATGTGTTTAGCAGATAAATTTTCGTGTTAGCTTTATAGAAGTTTTATTTTTAAGTGTACGTATATCGTTTGAAAAATGTTAATAATTAGTATATGTTTTAATATTAATTAGATTTAAGTTAATATTAGGACATTCATTTATTATGTTTGTACTATTTAAAGACAAAATAAAATAGGAGATTTTATGTAGCCACATAAAGTGACTTGATGGAGTCTTTGTACTAACTATATGTTCAAATAATTGTTGGCTAAATTTTTCTTAAAAGCGTCGATAAATATAATGACGGACAATTATTACTGTTTGTTGATGGTAATCACGCTATTGAAAATAATTTAGTAAATTGAATGAATGCCTACAATCATTTGCCGTTACCGTTTTTCAATACAATCATTAAGTTACACGCTTGTTATATTAATTATTTTCTGGCAAGTTCGTATAATATTTACACAAATCAACAAAGATTAATAGCGACACTAATATAATTATTGTGTATTTATGCTTAATTACGTAAGTTAATCGACCCCAGAAACTCAATTTTTCATAAATATAAATTATACAATAAAAATTAACAAATTACAACAGGGATGGAGAATACCTTAAATAAGGGAAAATGGCCGTCTAGGCTTTTACAGGGCTTATGACCTGTCATTGGCTGGTTTAAGTGGCCACTTTACACACTGTGTAACATTCACCATTTCACCTATGTTTGAATATCCACAATTCTTCAATTCTTTCATTTGTTGATTTTAGTGAAGTTAAAGAGCTGAAACCTGTATTGTTGTGAAGAGATTCACGTGACTGATTATTTCACATACTAGGCCACTTGAATCAGCCAATGACAGGTATGTGTATACCTAGTATGTGAAATAAAGAGCTGAAACCTTTATTGTTGTGAAGAGATTCATCTGACTGAATTATTTCGCATACAAGCCACTTGAACCAGCCAATGACAGGTATTTGTATATATAGTATGTGAAATAATTCAATCAGATGAATCTCTTCACAACAATAAAGGAATCAGCTCTTTAACTTCACTAAAATCAACAAATGGAAGAATTGAAGAATTATGGATATTAAACATAGGCAAAATGGTGAATGTTACACAGTGTGTAAAGTGGCCACTTAAACCAGGCAATGGCAAATCATAAGCCCTGTAAATGCCTAGACTTCCATTTTACCTTATTGAAGGTATTCTCCATCCCTGTTGTAATTTGTTTAATTTGTTGTAATTTGGCGGCCTCCGTGGTGTAGTGGTCAAGACGCTTGACTCACGCACGGAAGGTTCCGGGTTCGATTCCCGGTGAGAACACAAAAATTAAAATGTGATTTTTCTCAAGTCTGGGTGCTCTGTGATGTAATTCACCACTGTAATTAGGCCTCCTGGCCTGTTGTGGTGCAAAAAAAAAAAAAAAAGTAAAATGTACATCGAATACATTTTATATTTTTACTATTAAGAATCGCAGCGACCCATTCTTAATCTTATCAATTATACTTGACTCAGATTTACACCCTCGCCTGATTTCATCGTTCGTAACCCCGTCACACATTGATTTCCCACACATTCGAGAGAGAGATCGCATTTCAACCGCGTTCACTCGGCTTTCATCATTCCTCTGCCAGTTCCATGTTTCACTTCCATACATAAGTGTTGCGACTATCATACTTTTTATTGTATTACAATATTTGAGTTTGTCCAAATGTTCGTAGACAAAAGACTGGATTTCACCCCCTCGGGAGTCATTAAGATCAATGAGAGCAATGAGCCAAGGAACTAGTAGATTACTCCAGCTTATTTCTTCATACAAAAAGGTGTACTATATTTTGAACATCTTAAACCCAGTGGCGGGAGAGTAAACTTGCAGATTACACAAATTCTTTGAAGATTCTCGATTTGGAAAACAGTATTTCACGCATTATTTCTTAAGGGCTATTTTTATTTGAGATGATACTTTTGACATGTGACTCGCAACACATGTGGCGCTTGACGCGGCCATTTTTGGCATTATTCATTTCTAAAACAAATCGGCCAGTTGACATTTCAATCGTAATAAGAATACATAATACTGACTAAATTTATTGTGCTATTTTTTATAAACTTTTGTTTAGGTTATGTGTTAAATTAATGGATAATATATATACGCAATTTAATTTAATATACCTACTATGTAGGTACAAATAAATTATATTTTTTTTATAGCTTACCTGTAAATAAAATCACCGTTCGCTACTGTACGACACTTATGTAGTGCCTTTTACATGTTTTAAATAACAGTAAGCCAAGTAAACATGCACTTTCCGTTTACGGGCAGATGAAGAATACAGTTCTGTGTGTGAAACAGAACCAGAACAAAAACTTAAAAATTTATATTTGTAAGGATTCCAAAATAAAAAAAAACACTTTTATTGGATTTAATTCTACTTTTATTTTTATAAATATATGTGACGCGTTTCGTCTTGTTAGGACATTATCAAACTGACTTAAATATTTACATCTATTCCTCTCTGCCTACTCCTACGAGGAAACGGCATGATGGTTTGTTATTGTTGTTGTATAAAATACCTGACTCCGCCGCGGTCGTTAGTACACTCACTGCCTCTCCTTAATTTTTTTTTTTTTTACTAAAACTGGCGTACGAGTTCGAGTATAATGGCTGCAGTGAAGTTATCGACCAGTTTATCAGCGTAGTTTGTTGTTTTTATCGTAGAAGTTCGATCACTTTTCTATTTATTTATTTTAATTTATTTAATAGCTCTTCAGACGGAAGCTATCTCGCCGGTATAAAGACGCCTAACCGCATTTTCTAATACATTATTCAACAAATCAGAATAAGTTATGGAAATTAGCGCAAACAAGTTTTAAACATTAAAAAAAATATCGGAGGTGAAATTTTAAAGAGGAAATAAAATCGTTCGGGTTACATAAAAAGAAACGAAAAAGATGAAGTTCAGTGCTATGGAAAATTTGATATAAATTTGAGATTTATTTATTTTATTCATCATTCCATGTCCGCTCCCTAGTTGGAGCATATAGTGTCCACAAGGATCCTCCAGGCATCTCTGTCGCCTGCCAGCTCCTGTGCGTCCTCCCAAGTCAGGTTCGCGTGCCGTAGTTCTGACATTAACTACCGACGAACAGACAGCAGTGGACGTCCAGGACGTCGAGAACCTGATGCCTTGTAAAGTAGGCAAGCGT